>NC_142811.1:56215778-56425778 GCF_049724085.1 Artemia sp. Qi Xiang Cuo
TTGAAAAACTGGATGTTTTATGGTTTTTGTCAGTGAGAATTTGAAAAACAGGAACTTTCTCACTTGGAAAACCATAAACCACGTGGTGCTGTCACGAGTCAGAACACCTGTGCTATCGACCTCAATTCACATATCGTGAATCAATAATTCCCCTTAGAAACAACAAATTAATTTTCCCTTTCTTGACAGATCAATCAATCAATGACATCATCTGTCAGACTTTAAAAATTTTCGCCTAGAAACATTTCTCCAGGAATAGATCCAAAATCATTAATGTCTTTGCCTCGGGAACAGTTCTACTGGTCGAACTCCAAAGGATATTAATAACCCCAGGCCATGGAAACAATTAGGCAAGAAACATCTTAGCGATGAATTGTTTTAGCGGGCGAGAAAGTTTCATATTAATTTGAAATGCATTAGCACAGAGATGCCAATAACAAAGGAACACGCTGAATTTGTGTTTAGGGATTATTTGGGCGAAACCGTTTTAGACAGGTTATGGAACTATTTCAGCGAAACAGATAGAGACATTTTAAAAGAAGATTTTTGAAGAGATTTTGGAGGAGGTTTTGAGTGTGGTCGTTATAATACACAAGTTTCATTTGAACAGTGTTGTGAGGTCCTCTAACCCAACCCCAAAGGGTCCCAATCCTCCTACCCCAACCCCGAAGGACGCCCCCGGTCCGCCACGGTCCCCCCAGCGCCCAGACCCCCCGCCCCCCCCCCCCCCCAAACGCCCTCCTCAGACCCTCAAAGACCCTCCTCTGGTCCTCAAAGGGCACCCGGACCCCCAAAGGACATCCCCGCCCCCACAGGCCCGCCCCCCGGGGCGCCCAGGCCCCCACGACCGCCCCCGACCCCCCCCCCGACCTCGCCCCCCGCGGGGCCCCCGACCCGCCCCCCGCCGGCCGCCCCCCCGCACCTCTAGGTACCCCCCGCCCAAACTGGGCCCAACGGCCCTCCCCAGGTCCTCAAAGGTCCCCCAAGCTCCCAAAGAGCCAACCGGCCCCCCACGGGTCCTCCCAAACACCCTCCCTGGACCCCCCAAAGAGGCTCCTCTCCATTTTTTTTTTATACTTTTTTATGGCTTTATTATATCTTTTCTGAACAAGTTCCATTCATAATGTCATTCCTAAACCCATTTTCCAACCTCAAAGAGTCCCCTCCCCAATTCGTAAATACTTTCTTAAATTTTTTAACATGGTATTTTTTTAACTTTTTACGTATCTTAAAATGACATGAAATATGCTTACGGCTCTACCAATCGTACTCTGTGCTTGTTCTTGGACACGACGCGGCTTTTCCACTGGTCCTATAGGGTAGATTATCGACACGACCTAGTTTAGTGCATGCATTAAATCAGTATTTTTTACGCAGTGGAAGGATCAACACACAATTCATCTCTGTAAAAAGTGAAGATGAATTATTCGACGAAAGTATGTGCACATGAAAAAATCATTGTCGTGTTGAACGCTGACAATGAGAAATAACTGAACTATGAAACGAGTGCACGTGGAGATCTTATTGGCAATGTTTGCATACGTTGTCATCACAGTGAGGAGTTAAATTCCTTTGGTGTACCCAAGAATTTCATTCGTGTAAACGGTGGATATGCAAGAGTATCATTACCAGAGAAATTAGTGCTCAAAGAGAATGCCAACTTAAAAATAATTGTTGATGATAGGGGACAACTCCTTGCTACGGCTTCTGGTAACACATTACCTGTTGATAAATCCTATCATCCTCTTTCCGGTATTAGCATTTCAAAGAGAACAAGAAAAAGACAAGCATACTCCTGCACCAACATCATAAATCATATCTTATCAATGTGTCAAAACTGCCATCTATGTAAAAATAATGTGACAATAGACAGTGAAATCGCTGGCAGAATAAAAAGGACATTAGCAGACAATATCATCAATGAATATAAAGATGAATTGACGGAAAGTGAAGCGCAAGTGTACTAATAATGTGTAATAATGTATTTAACGTTTTTTTATATTAATATTCTACATGTCATTATTTCATTAAAAATATTTTATGCATTATTTTGTTAAGTGTTCATTATTTTAGGGTATGCTAGAACGTCAATCGTTCAGAATATCTATTAAAAAGGTCAGAGATGAAAGAAAAAGAATTTTTAGAGATAAAGATACTACTAGCAGGCTCAATGTTTCATAGAAGATAGAAAAGTTCAAGATCTCTTCTGAATTTTACCAAAGAAAATATTTCACTTCTAATTTCACCAGAGAAAATAAAAAGCTTTCACTTCAGTTGTTTATTTCACCGAGACATAAAAAATTTAAAGTTCACTTCTAAATTTTTCTGTAGAAGATAGGAAAAGTTATACTATGATTTTGATTATTTTCTATGAAGGTAAAAAGTTCTAGTTCAATTTAAAATTTTCTCAACGAAGTGAAGAAAAGTTCAAGTTCTCTTCGGAATTTTACCAAAGAACACACTTTAATTCTAATTTCTCCAGAGAAAACAAAAATCTTCCGCTTCAGTTGTTTATTTCACAAAGACATAAAGAAATTTAAAGTTCAATTCTAAATTTTTCGGTGGTAGATAGGAAAAGCAATACCGTACTTATTAAATATTTTCACGGAAGATAAAAAGCTCTAGTTCAATTTAAAATTTTCTCAACGAAGTCAAGGAAAGTTCAAGTTCTCTTCTGAATTTTACCAAAGAACACGCTACAATTCTAATTTCTCCAGAGAAAACAAAAATCTTCCACTTCAGTTCTTTATTTCACAAACACATAAAGAAATTTAAAGCTCAATTCTAATTTTTCGGTGGAAGATAGAAAAAGTAATACCATACTTGTGAATATTTTCATGGAAGATAAAAAGTACTAGTTCATTTTTAAATTTAAAGTTCAATTCTAATTTTTCGGTGGAAGATAGAAAAAGCAATACCATACTTGTTAATATTTTCATGGAAGATAAAAAGTACTAGTTCAATTTAAAATTTTCTCAATGAAGTTAAGGATAGTTCAAGTTCTCTTCTGAATTTTACCAAAGAACACGCTACAATTCTAATTTCTCAGAGAAAACAAAAATCTTCCACTTCAGTTCTTTATTTAACAAAGACATAAAGAAATTTAAAGATCATTTCTAATTTTTAGGTTGGAAGATAGAAAAAGCAATACCATACTTGTGAATATTTTCATGGAAGATAAAAAGTTCTAGTTCAATTTAAAATTTTCTCAAGGAAGTTAACGAGAGTTCAATTTCTCTTCTGAATTTTACCAAAGAACACGCTACAATTATAATTTCTCAAGAGAAATCTAAAATCGAATAATTCAGTTATTTATTTCAAAAAGAGAAAAAGAAATTTAAAGTTCATTTCTAATTTTTCGGTTGGAAGATAGAAAAAGTAATACCATACTTGTGAATATTTTCATTGAAGATAAAAAGTTCTAGTTCATTTTAAAATTTTCTCAACTAAGTTAAGTAGAGTTCACGTTCTCTTCTGAATGTTACCAAACAACACGCTACAATTCTAATGTCTCAGAGAAAACAAAAATCTTCCACTTCAGTTCTTTATTACACAAAGACATAAAGAAATTTTAAGTTCACTTCTAAGTTTTCGGTTGGAAGATAGAAAAAGTATTACAATACTGGTGAATATTTTCATGGAAGATAAAAAGTTCTAGTTCATTTTAAAATTTTCTCAACAAAGTTAATAAAAATTCAAGTTCTCTTCTGAATTTTACCAAAGAACACGCTACAATTCTAATTTCTCCAGAGAAAACAAAAATCTTCCACTTCAGTTCTTTATTTCACAAAGACATAAAGAAATTTGAAGTTCATTTCTAATTTTTCGGTTGTAAGATAGAAAAAGTAATACCATACTTGTAAATATTTTCATGGAATATAAAAAGTTCTAGTTCATTTTTAAATTTTCTCAAAAAAGTTAAGTAAAATTCAATTTCTATTCTGAATTTTACCAAAGAACACGCTACAATTCTAATTTCTCAAGAGAAAGCAAAAATCTACCACTTCAGTTCTTTATTTCACAAAGACATAAAGAAATTTAAAGTTCATTTCTAATTTTTCAGTTGGAAGATAGAAAAAGAAATACCATACTTGTGAATATTTTCATGGAAGATAAAAAGTTCTACTTCAATTTAAAATTTTCTCAACAAAGTGAAGAAAAATTCATGTTCTCTTCTGAATTTTACCAAAGAACACGCTACAATTCTAATTTCTCCAGAGAAAGGAAATAATACCTGAGTTAAACTAAGAGGTTTCAATTTCAGGAAAAAATTATGCCATACTAGTTAAAGTGACAAAAACTTTTTCCCACAAGAGGACACTTTCGATTAAAAGTAAAGAGCTAGCAGACTAAACCAAAGATATGATGAAATAATAGCGAATCATTGTTCAAACTTAAATTTTCTGTATTACGGGAATAGTTTATTTTTGAACCATTATATCTACCAAAGCTTCAATATCTGAAAAACTCTTTCCAACAAGAGGACACTTTTCAACTAACGGTAAAGAGCTACTAAAACAAAGATAAGATGAAATAATAACGAATAATTGTTTAAACGTAAACTTATGTTAAGTAATAAACTTATTAGAGTGATACATAACTTTTTCCCATTAGAAGACAATTTTCGCGTAAAAGTAAAGAGCTAGCAGACTAAACCAAAGATACGATGAAATAACAGCGAATAATTGTTCAAACTTAAATTTTCTGTATTACGGGAATAGTTTATTTTCAAAACATTATATCTACCAAAGCTACACTACCTGAAAAACTCGTTCCCACAAGAGGACACTTTTCAACTAAATGTAAAGAGCTACTAAAACAAAGATATTATGAAATAATAACGAATAATTGTTCAAACGTAAACTTATGTTTAGCAATAAACTTATTAGAGTGATAAAAAAATTTTTCCCACAAGAGGACACTTTTCACGTAAAAGTAAAGAGTTAGCAGACTAAACCAAAGATACGATGAAATAACAGCGAAAAATTGTTCAAACTAAAATTTTCTGTATTACGGGAATAGTTTATTTTCAAACAATTATATTTACCAAAGATTCAATACCTGAAAAACTCTTTCCCACAAGAGGACACTTTTCAACTAAAAGTAAAGAGCTACTAAATCAAAGATATGATGAAATAATAACGAATAATTGTTCAAACGTAAACTTATGTTTAGCAATAAACTGATTAGAGTGATAAAAACTTTTTCCCACATGAGGACACTTTTCGCGTAAAAGTAAAGAGTTACCAGACTAAACCAAAGATATGATGAAATAATAGCGAATAATTGTTCAAACTTAAATTTTCTGTATTACGGGAATAGTTTATTTTCGAACCATTATATCTACCAAAGGTTCAATACCTGAGTTAAACTAAGAGGTTTCAATTTCAGGAAAAAATTACATTTAGACAACATTTGACAATTTACCAAATTTTAAAGTTTTTGTTAGAACCTCGGGTATGCATTTTCATCATATTTTGCTTATTTTCGTTGGAAAAACACACTGAAATGACATATTATTGGACTCACATCAAACATTGTCGGATTTACATTTGAAGAACCTTCCATCATTTTCTATCTTGTCCTCTATTTCAACATATACTGACTTTCAAAGCTTTTCAAAGCTCTTAAATATACTTACCTAACGGTTATTTATTTACTAAATCGTGCAAACTGTTGATTTAGAACAATAATTACCTTTCTATATATCAATTAACACTCACTAGAATTGCAACTTTTCACTCGCGGAGAATGCTTTCAAAACAATACTTCTTACGTTGCATAGACAAATTATGTCAAACGAGACACGAGACATCTTCAAAAGCAGATTAATTAATTGCTACGTTCGATTTTCTTTGGACATAGGAAAGCATCAATGAGGGTGAGAATTTCTGTAAAACTATCAAAGATTGATCAACTCGGTGATTTCACACTTCTTGTGAATCAGAAAGAAAAAAGAAGAAAAATTGATAAAAGTTATTTTGAAATATGCCCCAAAATCAGTGCTATTACAACTTAAATGACTTGAGGGGTGCATGAAAACTATGTTCTTTAACTTTGATCTACAATACTAGACAGACCAGTCTATATGAGTGAGGATGCCCCCCCGCCTCAACCCGCGCGCGAGCAAGCCCCCACCCCCCCTTCCCCCCCCCTCCCCTTTTCACGAGGAGTTTAAAATATCCCATTCCACCCACACACAAAAAATTCAAGGAACTAATTTTCATCGTATTTAAATATTTTCGTTGGAAAACCTGCATACCTAAACTATAAAAAACGGAACTTTAGTAGCTAGTACGTATTTTCATCATAGTTTAAATATTTTCGTTTGAAAACACACTGAAAAGCCATACTAAGAGCTATATTTGTGAGGTTAGGTTAGGTTAGATTAGGTTAGGTTAGGTCTATACATAGCAGGTTAGGTTAGATTCGGTTAAGCGACCGATAACCACCCCAGGACCCACCGGCCGAAGGCGGCAGAGTCGGGATATCCATCCCCAGGATATTTTAGGTTATTTTAAGTCGTCTTAACCTATCCCAGGTTAGGTTAAGTGGTATTAACATATCCCAGGTTAGGTTAGGTTACCTAACCTAACTAGGGTTAGCAGGTTAGGTTAGGTTAGGTTCGGTTAAGTGGCCGGCCACTTAACCGAACCTAACCAAACCTAACCTGCTAACCCTAGTTAGGTTAGGTAACCTAACCTAACCTGGGATAGGTTAAGACCCCTTAACCTAACCTGGGAGAGGTTAAGACCACTTAACCTAAACTAACCTATCCTGGGGATGGATATCCAGACTCTGCCGCCTTCGGCCTGTGGGTCCTGGGGTGGTGATCGGACACTTAACCTAATCTAACCTAACCTGCTATTTATAGACCTAACCGAACCTAATCTAACCTAACCTAACCTCACTAATATAGCTCTTAGTATGGCTTTTCAGTGTGTTTTCAAATGAAAATATTTAAAATACGATGAAAATACGTACTAGCTACTAAAGTTCCGTTTTTTATAGTTTCGGTATGCAGGTTTTACAACGAAAATATTTAAATACGATGAAAATTCATTCCTAGAAATTTTTGAGTTTGGGTGGAATGGGAGATTTTAAAATCCTCTGGAAAATTTGAGTTTGGGGGAAGAGTGTGTTGGGGGTTTCGAGAGCGAGGGTTGAGGCAGGGGCATCCTCACTCCTATAGACTTTTCTGTCTAGTCTTGTATATCAAAGTTAAAAACCATAGTTTTCATGCCCCCTCGCGTCATTTAAGTTGTAATAGCACTGATTTTTGGGGCATATTTCAAAATAACTATTATCAATTTTTCTTCTTTTTTCTTTCTGATTCACAAGAAGTGTGAAATCCCCGAGTTGATCAATCTTTGATAGTTTTACAGAAATTCTCACCCTCATTGATGCTTTCCTATGTCCAAAGAAAATCGAACGTAGCAATTAATTAATCTGCTTTTGAAGTTGTCTCGTGTCTCGTTTGACATAATTTGTATATGCAACGTAAGAAGTATTGTTTTGAAAGCATTCTCCGCGAGTGAAAAGTTGCAATTCTAGTGAGTGTTAATTGATATATAGAAAGGTAATTATTGTTCTAAATCAACAGTTTGCACGATTTCGTAAATAAATAACCGTTAGGTAAGTATATTTAAGAGCTTTGAAAAGCTTTGAAATTCAGTATATGTTGAAATAGAGGACAAGATAGAAAATGATGGAAGGTTCTTCAAATGCAAATCCGACAATGTTTGATGTGAGTCCAATAATATGTCATTTCAGTGTGTTTTCCAACGAAAATAAGCAAAATATGATGAAAATGCATACCCGAGGTTCTAACAAAAACTTTAAAATTTGGTAAATTGTCAAATGTTGTCTAAATGTAATTTTTTCCTGAAATTGAAACCTCTTAGTTTAACTCAGGTATTGAACCTTTGGTAGATATAATGGTTCGAAAATAAACTATTCCCGTAATACAGAAAATTTAAGTTTGAACAATTATTCGCTATTATTTCATCATATCTTTGGTTTAGTCTGGTAACTCTTTACTTTTACGCGAAAAGTGTCCTCATGTGGGAAAAAGTTTTTTATCACTCTAATAAGTTTATTGCTAAACATAAGTTTACGTTTGAACAATTATTCGTTATTATTTCATCATATCTTTGATTTAGTAGCTCTTTACTTTTAGTTGAAATGTGTCCTCTTGTGGGAAAGAGTTTTTGAGGTATTGAAGCTTTGGTATATATAATGGTTCTAAAATAAACTATTCCCGTAATACAGAAAATTTAAGTTTGAACAATTATTCGCTGTTATTTCATCATATCTTTGGTTTAGTCTGCTAGCTCTTTACTTTTACGCGAAAAGTGTCCTCTTGTGGGAAAAAGTTTTTTATCACTCTAATAAGTTTATCGCTAAACATAAGTTTACGTTTGAACAATTATTCGTTATTATTTCATCATATCTTTGATTTAGTAGCTCTTTACTTTTAGTTGAAAAGTGTCATCTTGTGGGAAAGAGTTTTTCTGGTCTTGTAGCTTTGGTCGATATAATGGTTCGAAAATAAACTATTCCCGTAATACAGAAAATTTAAGTTTGAATAATTATTCGCTGTTATTTCATCATATCTTTGGTTTAGTCTGCTATCTCTTTACTTTTACGCAAAAAGTGTCCTCTTGTGGGAAAAAGTTTTTTATCACTCTAATAAGTTTATTTCTAAACATAAGTTTACGTTTGAACAATTATTCGTTATTATTTCATCATATCTTTGATTTAGTAGCTCTTTACTTTTAGTTGAAAAGTGTCCTCTTGTGGGAAAGAGTTTTTAAGGTATTGAAGCGTTGGTAGATATAAAGGTTCGAAAATAAACTATTCCCGTAATACACAAAATTTAAGTTTGAACAATTATTCGCTATTATTTCATCATATCTTTGGTTTAGTCTGCTAGCTCTTTACTTTTACTCGAAAGTGTCCTCTGGTGGGAAAAAGTTTTTGTCACTTTAACTAGTATGGCATAATTTTTTCCTGAAATTGAAACCTCTTAGTTTAACTCAGGTATTATTTCCTTTCTCTGGAGAAATTAGAATTGTAGCGTGTTCTTTGGTAAAATTCAGAAGAGAACTTGAATTTTTCTTCACTTTGTTGAGAAAATTTTAAATTGAATTAGAACTTTTTATCTTCCATGAAAATATTTCATAAGTATGGTATTGCTTTTTCTATCTTCCAACCGAAAAATTAGAAATGAACTTTAAATTTCTTTATGTCTTTGTGAAATAAACAACTGAAGCGGAAGATTTTTGTTTTCTCTGGATAAATTAGAATTGTAGAGTGTTCTTTGGTAAAATTCAGAAGAGAACTTGAATTTTTCTTCACTTTGTTTAGAAAATTTTAAAATGAACTATAACTTTTTATCTTCCATGAAAATATTTACTAGTATGGTATTACTTTTTATATCTTCCAACCGAAAAATTAGAAATGAACTTAAAATTTCTTTATGTCTTTGTTAAATAAAGAACTGAAGTTGAAGATTTTTGTTTTCTCTTGAGAAATTGGAATTGTAGCGTGTTCTTTGTTAAAATTCAGAAGAGAACTTTAAATTTACTTAACTTTTTTGAGAAAATTTAAAAATGAACTAGAACTTTTTATCTTCCATGAAAATATTCACCAGTATGGTATTTCTTTTTCTATCTTCCAACCGAAAAATTAGAATTGAACTTAAAATTTCTTTATCTCTTTGTGAAATAAAGAACTGAAGTGGAAGTTTTTTGTTTTCTCTGGATAAATTAGAATTGTAGCGTGTTCTTTGGTAAAATTCAGAAGAGAACTTGAACTCTCCTTAACTTCGTTGAGAAAATTTTAAAATGAACTAGAACTTTTTATCTTCCATGAAAATATTCACAATAATGTTATTACTTTTTCTATCTTCCAACAGAAAAATGAGAATTTATGATTAAATTTAGTTATCTCTTTGTTAAATAAATAACTGTATTAGGGGATTATATATGTCTCTTGAGAAAAGATTTATGTTGAGTGTTCTGTTGTAAAATTAAGACGAGACCTTGAAATATAAATAAATTTGTTGATACAATTTTAATATGTACAATATCTTTTTATCTTAAATGAAAATATTAAAAAGTAAGGTATTGCTTTTTCTATCTTCCACCGAAAAATTAGAATTGAGCTTTAAATTTCTTTATGTCTTTGTTAAATAAATAACTTAATTGGATGATTTTTGTTTTCTCGGAGAAATTAGAATTGTAGTGTGTACATTTTTAAAATAAATCAGAGAACTTTAACTCTCCTTACCTTTATTGGTAAATTTTTAAAATGAACTAGAACATTTTATCTACAATGAAAATATTCACAATTATGGGATAGATGGAAATATATTAAAAAGGAAAAGTATACGTGAGCTTAAAATTTCAAAATTAAATATTAAATTGTATCGTACGTTAATAAATTAAAAGTTAGTTTATTGATTGAACTAAAGTCAATAGAAAAATTAGTATTTAAATAGTAAGTTATATAGTACATTTATAAATAGAGATCATTATTTTTATTTTTTAGTTGTCTATTTTTAACTTTGTCGTTTATAGTGTTATTGTTTAAAATAAATACGATACATGTAACTTTACTCGAATTGTCCTATAAACTTTTATAGTGATCTCGAGATTTTCATCTTACGTGAAAATATTTCATAAGTACGGTATTGCTTTTCCTATCTACAACCGAAAAATTTAGAATTGAACTTTAAATTTCTTTATGTCTTTGTGAAATAAACAACTGAAGCGGAAGATTTTTGTTTTCTCTGAGAAATTAGAATTGAAGCGTGTTCTTTGGTAAAATTCCGAAGAGAACTTGAACTTTTCTTCATTTCGTTGAGAAAATTTAAAAATGAACTAGAACTTTTTACCTTCATAGAAAATAATCAAAATCATAGTATAACTTTTCCTATCTTCTAACCGAAAAATTAGAAATGAACTTTAAATTTTTTATGTCTCGGTGAACTTAAAACTGAAGTGAAAGCTTTTTATTTTCTCTGGAGAAATTAGAATTGTAATGTGTTCTTTGGTAAAATTCAGAAGAGATCTTGAACTTTTCTATCTTCTATGAAACATTGAGCCTGCTAGTAGTATCTTTATCTCTAAAAATTCTTTTTCTTTCATCTCTGACCTTTTTAATAGATATTCTGAACGATTGACTTTCTAGCATACCCTAAAATAATGAACACTTAACAAAATAATGCATAGAATATTTTTAATGAAATAATGACATGTAGAATATTAATATAAAAATACGTTAAATACATTATTACACATTATTAGTACACTTGCGCTTCACTTTCCGTCAATTCATCTTTATATTCATTGATGATATTGTCTGCTAATGTCCTTTTTATTCTGCCAGCGATTTCACTGTCTATTGTCACATTATTTTTACATAGATGGCAGTTTTGACACATCGATAAGATATGATTTATGATGTTGGTGCAGGAGTATGCTTATCTTTTTCTTGTTCTCTTTGAAATGCTAATACCGGAAAGAGGATGATAGGATTTATCAACAGGTAATGTGTTACCAGAAGCCGTAGCAAGGAGTTGTCCCCTATCATCGACAATTATTTTTAAGTTGGCATTCTCTTTGAGCACTAATTTCTCTGGTAATGATACTCTTGCATATCCACCGATTACACGAATGAAATTCTTGGGTACACCAAAGGACTTTAACTCATCACTGTGATGACAACGTATGCATACATTGCCAATAAGATCTCCACTTGCACTCGTTTCATAGTTCAGGTATTTCTCATTGTCAGAGTTAAACACGACAATGATTTTTTCATGTTCACATACTTTCTTCGAATAATTCATCTTCACTTTTTACAGATATGAATTGTGTGTTGATCCTTCCACTGCGTAAAAAATACTGATTTAATGCATGCAATAAACTAGGTAGTGTCGATACTCTACCATAGAGTACCAGTGGAAAAGCCGCGTCGTGTCCATGAACAATCACATAGTACGATTGGTAGAGCCGTAAGCATATTTCATGTCATTTTAAGATACGTAAAAAGTTAAAAAAATACCATGTTAAAAAATTCAAAAAAGTATTTACGAATTGGGGAGGGGACTCTTTGAGGTTGGAAAATGGGTTTAGGAATGACATTATGAATGGAACTTGTTCAGAAAAGATATAATAAAGCCATAAAAAAGTATTAAAAAAAAAATGGAGCGGGGCCGCTTGGGGGGGGCCCGGGCGGGGGTGTGGGCGGCCCCTTGGGGGGCCGGGGGGCCCGGGGGGCGCGGGGGGGACGTGTGAGTACCTGGGGATGGCCTGGGTGCCACCTAGGTGCAGTGGGTGTAGCGAGGGGAAGGGGGGGGGCCCGGGGATGTCGGGTGGAGGTCGGTGTGGGCGGGGGTGGGTGTCGGGGGCCCTGGGGGAGTTGGGGGGCCCGTTGAGGCCCGGGGGGAGGGCCTTTGGGGTCCGGGGTGCCCTTTGGGGATCCGGGTGCCCTTTGAGGACCAGAGGAGGGTCTTTGAGGGTCTGAGGAGGGCGTTTGGGGGGGGGGGGGGGTGGGGCTCTGGGAGCTTGGGGGACCTTTGAGGACAGGGGGCTTCCGTCGGGGTTGGGGTAGGAGGATTGGGACCCTTTGGGGTTGGGTTAGAGGACCTCACAACACTGTTCAAATGAAACTTGTGTATTATAACGACCACACTCAAAACCTCCTCCAAAATCTCTTCAAAAATCTTCTTTTAAAATGTCTCTATCTGTTTCGCCGAAATAGTTCCATAACCTGTCTAAAACGGTTTCGCCCAAATAATCCCTAAACGCAAATTCAGCGTGTTCCTTTGTTATTGGCATCTCTGTGCTAATGCATTTCAAATTAATATGAAACCTTCTCGCGCGCTAAAACAATTCATCGCTAAGATGTTTCTTGCCTAATTGTTTCCATGGCCGTTGGTTATTAATATCCTTTGGAGTTCGACCAGTAGAACTGTTCCCGAGGCAAAGACATTAATGATTTTGGATCTATTCCTGGAGAAATGTTTCTAGGCGAAAATTTTTAAAGTCTGACAGATGATGTCATTGATTGATTGATCTGTCAAGAAAGGGAAAATTAATTTGTTGTTTCTAAGGGGAATTATTGATTCACGATATGTGAATTGAGGTCGATAGCACAGGTGTTCTGACTCGTGACAGCACCACGTGGTTTATGGTTTTCCAAGTGAGAAAGTTCCTGTTTTTCAAATTCTCACTGACAAAAACCATAAAACATCCTGTTTTTTCAAATTATCACTGACAAAAACAATAAAAACAGACATAAATGTGAGAAAATTCAAGTTTTTCAAATTCTCACTGAAAAAAACCATAAAACATCAATAATTTGATGTTGACATCCGAGACAAACATCAAATAAATCGAACAAAACACATATCCATCCATGAAAACAACCATACATGCGACAAAATTCATGTTTTTCCAAGTGAGAAAATTCCTGTTTTTTCATTCTCACTGAGAAAACCATAAACCACGTGGTCATGTTCGGAGTCAATAAGGCCCTTCTACTCATGTTTTATGTTTCCCAATAACAAACACTGTCTGTAAGAAGTGGACAAATTGCAAAGCTTGAAATTAAAAAAGGTACTTTAACTTCTGCAATTGGGTTCTCTGATTATTTTTTATAGCTTGGTAGAGAAGGAGATACTTTAAAGGCAGCATTTTAATTCCTAAACATCTTCGCGACAAGAGGAGGTTTGACGTAAAAATTTTTTTATAATCCCTGGGCAGTTCTGGTCTTTTTTTATAAGTCAAAAGTGATTTGAAAGCAACTGAATTTCGGGCTGTACCTTTTAAATGTAGAGGGGTCATTGTTTTTATATATGACCTCTAAAATACCAACAATATTATTTATAAACTCACTGGTGGATGGCTTTTCATTACAACGGATGATTTAAACCAAGTTTTTTTTTTTTTTAGTTTTTTTTCTTTTTTTGTCTTATTTACTTGATTTTCTTGTTTGTTTTAAAGTGTCATGATTAATTATTGGATGTTTAATTTACAGACTAGATTTGTAAATTTAAAAATTCAAAATTTGGTTGGTTCCTGTGATATAAAATTTCCAATATGTCAATCTGCATTAAGTTTATTTTATCACCTGCTTTGTAGGTTAATACATGTCTAATATTAGACCACTGCCACTAGTGTAATGATTTTCAATGTCTAAATCCTTCATTTTACATTAAATTTATAGGTATTGATAAACAGCATGTGATTCGCACCATTGAACACATAGGGAATAACAAGCGTCTATTTCTTTCTAATCTGCAATTTTATAATCTTGTTCTATAACTACAACTAATTGGACTATAATTGCTGAATCAAAACCCTGATTCCATGTGTTATGGAAAATGATGGATGAGGAAGATGCGCTAGTTGCCCTCTATTCAATTTTGAATCTTAAAAATAGCTTAAGAATTTAAGAATTACAATCAAATGAGGCTCCTCTAAAGTTTAGATGACCAGTCCTTCTGTAAATACCCCTATATGGTAGCTTTTATTTCCCCAGAGCAAAACTTACGGCCAATGTCTCCATAGTTCTTGGGGTTGTGAGAACACTCGAGATCTCTTATTATCTTTGGACAATTTTTGAACAAAATGGATATCTCAAAATTCATATCAGATAAATTAGGGGGAAAAGGGCCGTTGGGAACGGGGTAGTTTAATTCTGATTACTATGACTCTAAAAAATGGGCACTAGAACTTCTGGTAATTAATCAAATGAGCTCACTCAGAAGTGAAACCGAACCAACCCTTCCATAAACACGGTTTGTGCCCTTGAGGTATTACTTTTAATCCGGGCCCTCAGCCCTGAGGGCTGTGCGGGGGGGGGGGGATTTGATCCCCAAAGACATGAATGTTTAAGTTGTAAACTATGCTGAACAAACGAGCATCTCAAAATGTTGATTGTATTGGAAAGGATAGGAGTGGGGTGGGTAGTTCCCGTGCAATCTTTCATTTTCCTACCAAAATCAAAACCCTTTAAATGATTTGTCAACACATCATTGAGTGTGAAGTAACTTTGTAAAAAAAAAGGATGAGTAAATAATAAATTGTGATCGCGTCGCTCTTTACTTCGGTAGCACTTGTTTGCTGCCTGATATTAATACGGTTTGTTTTTTTTTATTGATTTTTTATTTATGCTGAATGTCTATTTAGTAATCTGTGGTGAAAACTAAATTCAGGAAAAACCTTACTCATACAATGTTTCGTGGTTTAGTTAGGGGGGGGGGAGAGGTATATATGTATAATAATATGGGGAATCTGATAAAACTAATTGGCAAATAAGTATAAAAATTTTTAGTGTTGTGAATTTCACTTTATATTAGAATTAAAAACCCCATATGCTCTCAAGCTCCTAGGATAATAGTAGAATAGATCCATGCAGTTCTAAGAGGCCCCCGTACAAACAGGTTTTTTCTAGTAGTTACAGATCATCACACTCTTTGCCAAGAGGAACTACTGCGTGTCTTACCCTATAAAGGAAGATTGTTTTTTCTTTTTAGATTGAAGCTGAGTTGTATTAATTATTGTTGTATTGAAAGTATTTGCAGCTAATGGTGTTGTGCTGAGAAGGAAGAAAATTAGTCATATTGAAAGAAGTCTCAACTGATATTGCTGTCAAGAGGAGACTCAAATCTCTCAGATCAGATATGTTCTTACCCTCTTCTGAAAGCATTTGAGCAATAGAGAGCCAAATGACGCCGCTTTTCATAGTTTTCTTATAGCCTGGGTGAGTAGTATCATACAAGCTGGGGTAGCCTTAGACCAAAGTTATAAGATCGTGTATTTTTTTATAATCCATGCTCATGGTTTTATTCATTTAAAAACCTTGTCAAGATTCTCTCCTGATTTGACCAAAACGTTGCGGAAAGCTAGAGATTTTTTCTAGCACGAAAACGGGCGGAATTTCTACACGGATTGCTAAATCCGCATGAATTTCCGCAATGTGTAAACGAACCATAAGAGAGGAAAGAAAATAACAAAATGAAAAAAGAAATCAAATGAGGTGAAAAAACGAGGATTTTGTCAGCCAGTGGCGAACTATGAAGAAGAAGAAATAAGCAAATATTTCGGCAAGTCCCTCTTCGACAAGGACCAGTTTCCTAATTCAAGTGGTTCAGTTCCCCTGTCCCCTCTTTGTAGGTATTTTAATATGTATAATGAAACAATTGACCACTTCCTATTTGAATGTAATATGCTGACGTCTGCAAAGCAAAGCCTGCATTTTAAACTGTTAAAGTGCTTCAAACACCACAAAATCTCAGTATCAGCCAAGAGCCTAGCCGACTATTCCTGCACACAGAGCAGAGAAATCGATATCAATGATCTTATATTTCAACTCCTTGAGTCGAAAGATCTACTGAACGATATTTGAGAATATCTAATAAATAAGAGACAACCAAGCCAGTAGCTCTGTAGGCCACAGAGTGAAGCCAGGGGAAAAGGCCTAGATAGTATCGACTGAAAAGCCCGCCTCCTGTGAAATAGAAAAAGAAGAAAAATACCTCCGCCGAGTCATCCTCAGTGCTAAAAAAAAAAGAAAGAAAAGAAAAAAAACCAATGAAAATCGAACCTTTCGAAGTTTACTTGCCAACGACAAAACAGAAACTAAATAAGAACCACATTGGAATCAATGAAAAAGAAATCTACCAAGATGATTGGGCAACAATCCTTTGTTTTGCTATAGCTTTGGCTGGCCTACAAATTCGTTCATCATTTGATGTGCAAATAGGTTCTTTTAAGTTACACCGGGTGAAAATATTGATTGAGTTGTTCAAAATTAAACTGTCGTAAATTGGGCTTAAGGAAATATCTCCCGTATCTCTAATTATTGCTAAATTTTGGTTCATGCATTTTTTTTATCTCAATTACTTCTTTGAAAGTTTGTGGTAGGCCATTTACAGTAGATATTAACGTTGCCTCGTCAAAAAAAACCAGATGGGTCGGATTTACAAAAATATGCGAAGTCAATGCCGAATCAAAGTTGTCATTGTTATTTTTTAATCTCAGCGACTTATCTATTGAAATTTTGTGTTCATGCAAACGTTCACCTAGTTGTTGATGGGGCTTACCAATGTAAAATTTGCCACATGAACACGAGATTCTGTAGACACCACTACCCAGTACAGGGTCAGTTTTATCCTTTCCTGAGTTGAAAAAATTTTCAAATTTTTTTCATTTTTGAAACAAACAGAGATTATGTTTTTTTTTTTATTTTTCCAAGTTTATCCGCCAAGTTTCGGGATGTATGGTAAGTTGATGAAAGTTTTTTTTCTCAATTGCCGGGGTAACTGAATCAAAGGGGACAGGCTCCCTATTTTGTTGTTTTATCTTTTTTAATCATCTATCTATGATATTTTCAATGAGTTTGATTGGGTAACTATTGCAGAAAAAATATCCTTGACATACTTTAATTCAGAATTTATATGATTAAGGGAACAGATTTTTAAAACTCTGTCGACAAAAGAGATAATTACGCCTCTTCTCACAGAAGGAGGGTGATTGGAAGAGAAAGGTAGATATCGATCATTATGAGTCGGCTTTCTATATATAGAAAATTCCAGGCTAGGAGCATTTTTTGTAATCAAAACATCAAAGAAAGGCAGCATACCTGAATCTTCGAGTTCCATTGTGAACTGTAGATTCGAATCAAAAGAGTTCAAATGTGCAAACAAATTTTCACCCGGTTCAACTTGAAAGAACCTATTTGCACATGAAATGATGAACGAATTTGTAGGCCAGCCAAAGCTATAGCAAAACAAAGGATTATTGCCCAATCATTTATTTTGGTTGAAGGAAATGCTTCTTTTGGTTTTAATAGCAAGTCATTAATGAATATGGGGTTTATACTAGATGTTACCCTATATTAACTTCAAGTGATTATTTTAATTAGCTCTATTGAAAAGGGTCAAACATTTTATCACCAATTTAAGCAATGTATTAGGGTGTCAAAAAGGTTCAGGACTACAGCTTATGATGCTAATGTGATCAATGTACTATTTGGATATTAAAACTCACAAATAAGATAATTCATTACTTTATATTACATTCAGTATTTTTGTTGACTGAAAATCAAAACATTCTGTTCTTTTGTATTTCTTTTATGTTGTATTTCTATCCTCTTTGAGAGTCAATAATTAAATTAAAGACATCACAAGATGTGGATAATCTTTTTTTTTTCAGGTGGATTGGAAAACAATACACCACAGTTATCTCCAAGGACTTAGAAAAACTCTGGGCTTCCCTATGCACAAATTTCCGAAGAGAGCAGCTCTCAAAAGCCAAAAGCAGGCAGTCAGTATGTAAAACAAGAAGTATGGCCCTTGTGGGACAACATGTGTTGTATAGCATGTTGATAAAATACACCACAGTTATCTCCAAGGACTTAGAAAAACTCTGGTCCAAAGATAGCGGCTCTCAAAAGCCAAAAGTGGCAGTCAGTATGTAAAATGAGAAGTATGGCCCTTGTGGTACAACATGTGTTTTATAGCAAAGCACATTGAAGAAAGAAATAAGGTAAAAGAAGCCTTTCAAATATTTTACTCTTTTGACAGTAGAGACAGCCTTGTAAAAATTGACTCTTGTCTCATTGTAACAAAAAAACATCTTGTCTGGACACGCTACAAGGGCTATTTCCCTATTAAAAAAGGTTGTTCCCTTTTCAAGAGAGTCCTGCAAATCCAGCTGTGCAGAGAAAGACAAGAAGATCTTTCTAGGAAAGACTGGGGGCAAACATTGTAAGTTATGCCCTGGTGGCATTCACCTATTAAGTTCATTATTAAGTGACTAGTTCACTTATTAAGAGTTAAAATAGATTGGAGGGTAACTAGCCGCACCCCCACACACTTATTCCCTAACTTAATTTGATAATTATTTTGAGAGAGCAATTTTTCCAAAAATAGTTCAAATATTAGATAAAAAAAAACTCCAGGATTTAAACAAACCCCCATACCACTGGGGCACGTGTTGTGACTTATGTCCTAGGGGCATATAAGATTTTTATGGAATAGGTGGTCATATAAACTTTAAATCAAGCTCATTTGATTGAACATTGGAAGTTATAGTTCCTGTCTTAAGAGTCAAAAGTGATCAGAGGGCATCTACCCCCACACAGGATGTATGTAAGTAAATATGACGGCACTAGAACCTCAACCAGTGGTACTGATCTCCGTTTTGTAGCCCTTCAGCCAGGACCTGCAACGAGGGTTTGAGGGCCAGCCATACTGTACTTTTGTACACCGTTCCCGCTTCTCTTTCCCAGATTTCTCCAGGCACCCATTTAGAGCTGAGATTACTCTGGCTGAGCTTAAAGAGTCAGGCCATTGACCCCCATCCCAAACCAAATAACTTGCCACCACAGGAATGGAACCTGTGCCCCTTGGACAAAGGATTTCCAACCCAGCAAACCAACCACTGAGCCAGGATGGCTCTTCCCACCCATCTCCTCTGTTTTTCCCAAATACATCCAATTAGAATTGTGAGATAGACAATTTGTTCATAATAGTCCAACAATCTAATAACAGAGCTTTGGGGTCAGCATAACCCTCTTTGGAGGCTTGGGGAAGGGTTGTAACTTGTGCCCTCGGGGCATATAAAGTTTCAAATCAGTTTGTGGTAACAAACTGTAAGTAAGGAGTGGCCTGGCTCAATAGTAACTGAAACTCTAAGAAACGGATTTTGATACCAATAGATACATCAAAAGAATCAGATTTTCATGATAATTTCAAATATATAGGTTTTATCAAGTTTAGTCACTATCCATCAAAATTTACAATGCCTGAGAATATTTGCCTTAGTCCTGAAAAAAGGGGACACATCCGCTAAAAGTCATAGAATCTTAATGAAAATTAGACAGTCAGATTCAAGAGATTAGAGACACCTACTGTAGAGGTTTAAAGCTCCTATCTGCAAAAATGTAGAATTTTGAATTGTTTGCCAGAAGTAGGGATACGAGTTTTTTTTCTTTCCCGGGGGTGATCGTATCGACCCAGTGGTCATAGAATATGGGAAAAGGGCTCATTCGAATGGAAATTAAAAGTTCTAGTACCTAAATGAATATTGTTTGTGGCATAATGTCAGTAAAATATGTAAGGCACCAGTAAAATATGTATGTTAGGTAATTTACATAAAATAGGTAGAATGTCAATTTAAGGGAGTCCATAAAATTACTGTAAAGTACGTTAAAACCTAATTTTACCAGTTACAACACTAGTTGAGTCTAATGGTTTCTATATTTTCAGGTTAACTGCCGTCTGTCAAATGTAGATACTTTTGAAGAAGATATACACTCTACAGAAGAGCCAGCCAAAAAGTATCCAGACCTAATTCCATAATAACCTCCATCCCAGATATAACTTTTAACAACGTTTTCCAAACAACTGCACCTACAGCCGCCACTCCACAGCCTGTAGAACCATCTACATCTCCACCCACATCATCAACATCTAAAGCTGGTGTTAAAAGTAAGAAACTTGGCCCTGAAGCTGAGTTTTCTATTGTCCAAAATAAAATATCAAATTTTTTTGATAAAGCTCATGTCTTCATGGAGGCTAGACTTGCCACCCAAGAACCACAAGTAGACAATGATGCAAGGCGTTTTGCTGATTTTATCCACAGCAGATACTCAAGGCTCGACCCAAGAAAAAGGGCCATTGTGAAGGAGAAAATTATTAGAGTTTTCAATCAAGTTGAATTTAATATTGTAGAACTGCCGCCTTGCAATCGTTCATAAACAGCAGTGATTTTGCACTCCCCTAGCGTGTTTTATGTAAATATTTCTGTGTATTTGATTTTTTGCTACTTTTAAGAATTAAGTGATTGTAATCTAATTATTAAATGGTATTTAAGCTTATAAATTTTGCTATTCTCCTGCAGCTTGACAATCAGGGTCTATCAGGTTCAGAGTGAGAAGTAGTAATAGGCTAGGTGTATATTGTTGAAGCTGAAGAAAAAAAATTATACATTTAGTGAGACAGAGAGATTGAGGAGAAAAATGAGACTTCGAGGATTCCCCAGATGGCCAACTAAAGAGCCTGAACTGCGGAGAAAGGAAAAAAATTAAATAAACTGCTTTAAATGGGTAAGTAGCGAAATACTTAGATTGTTTTATCAATAAAATAAAAAGAATTCAAATAGTTCCATTTATACATTAGTAAATGATAGTTTTAACAATGGCAAAACTAAAAACAAACAAACAAATATAAATGACGTTGTCCTTTACCATGTTAAACGCTGGTCAACATATTCATCCTGCCATGGCATTCGTCCATTTTCTGTTAGAAGGTAGTCTTTTAAATTGTCTCTCATTTGGGTAATATCCCTTGAGGAAAAATTGGTTGAAACAAGCCTGAGACTTCTGTACCCAGTGTCATTGGCTGTAATATAGCGCCAATGTCCATCTTCTCTGTCTTGCTGATCAGCTATGTTAGGGTTAATAAATCTTGCTGCTGGGGATTTCGCCCAGTCACGTGATCTTAAGAAATTGTGGAGAATTATTGTAGTTTTTATGAATAATTTTGCATTATCATCTCTTGCATTTATTGGCTGCCGAAAGATCCTCGACTTGGATGCCAAAATTCCGAAAGAGTTTTCTATAATTCTTCTTGCTCGGGATAGTCGGTAATTGAATATTCTTCGCTCTTTATCAGCACTCTTGGATGGATATGGTCTCATTAAGTACCTTTTCAAGGGAAAGGCTTCATCCCCTACCATAAAGCAAGGGAATGGCTCACTATTCCCAGGCAAAGGTCGATCTTCAGGAACTTGAAAACTTAAGTTTTCCAGGGAAGAAAATAAAGAACTAGACTTGAAAATTGACCCATCACTTTCACTCCCAGGAGCTCCTATATCAACATAAAAAAAACTTGTAACTGGGATCGCATAAAGCCATAAAAACAATGGAAAAATAATTTTTGTAGTTGTAGAATTCTGATCCAGATCCTCCTGGGCATTGAATTTCAACATGTTTACCATCAATGGCACCAAAGAAGTTAGGGAGATTCCAGTATGTCAAAAATCCTGACATGGACTCTTCCAGAATGACTTGATTTGGCTTTGGTAGATATTCACTTTCAAAGAAGGATACTATAGCTAGTGCTGTTTCTCGAAGAATGTGGCTCACAGTCGAACGGCCAATCCTGAAGTCATAGCTGAGAGTTCTTTGGGACTTCCCCTCAGCAAGATACCTTCAAAAGAAAAGTAGATTTTAATACAATTTTGAAATAAATTATTATTGGCATTCGAATTCGTTACAAAAAGGGTGCCTGTGAAAGTCATTAATGAAGAAAACCAAGGCACAGATACAAACACTGGGATTAAATGTCAAACAAGACACATATAGTTAAGGAGGAAGTAAATTCAGGTTTGGGCAAATTAGTTTTTTTTGTTATTAATTGGCTAGCTGAAAATGAACTTACCATTGCTTAGAGCAATCTGTGAATTTTTCCTTGTGAAGCTCAAAAGCTGAGGATCCATAAATTGTTTAGTGGCCCGGTGCAGGCGGATGAACAATGGCTTCCTAGTCAAGTTTTCATTTCCTCAAGGAGCACTAAGCATCCAGCCTTTATTTGAAAGTATTAAGCAGTAGCTATATCTTCAAAGACTTTGTTCCAATAATTTACAGTTCTTGAGGGAACAAATGAAGTGTGGACTCTGATTAAAGTAGAATGCTTTACAAGTTTCAGTCAATGACTTCTGGTTCTTAAATTTCAACCAAAAACAGGAAACCGCACTGAGAGAATGTTGGCTTTTGTTGGTAAGAATGGCACCATCTCTTCTTCTCTTGTATACAAGCATTGGCAGTTTCAGTTTATCAAGTCTTGTAAGGTAAGAGAGTTCCTGCATGCCAAATACCATTTTAGTGGCTTGTCTTCCAAAACCTTAATACCTTTTTTAAAATAAGATGAAGCTAGAGATGTTCCAAGTTTGAACTTTATATTATCCTTTAGTCATGGTAGCAACACTAACAATTTCTCCTGCTCAACCTGATGCTTTTCAAGAATATGTTTTAACTGAGTGTCTTTATTCTAATCTGAAGCTTTTGCTTCATTGATAATATTAATCAATTCAAGTCTGTTCATCTCCAATGTAGGCTCTGGAGTATTGAGCCAAAAAAAACCTTTAAAACTGAAAGGTATAAGTCTAGAGTAGGAAACATGTTATAAAAACATTTCATGCTTCATAATATGCAGAATAATTAGAGCTAACACATTTTGCATGCAGCCATACTATACTTTACCCCCAACTCCCCTGACAATACCCATGTATAACCTCAGTTATATATTTCTGACACATTCTGCCACCTAACACTTGTTTTTATGGTTCTTGTTTTTCACAGTTGATTCAAGTTACAGGTAATTGAAACCAGCGAGACCTATTGGGAAAATAGATGGTAAAAAAATAGTTTGGCTATATATTTGCACATTAGAGGGGGTGGGGGTTAAGTGTAGCAGAATTGCATGCAAGATGAATTACCTCCAATTATTCTGGATATTATGAAATATGAATTGGTTTCTTAACATGTTTCCTTCTCTACAGGTCCTTCAATAGTCATATATCTAATCAAGTTTATTGTATGTTATCGTCGCAGAAACTAATGCCCTGAAACTAATAGAGAAATGGGATATTCACACCAAGTCAAGTCCAGTGTAATGCACACAGATTTAATTGATTATAAGTGTCTAATAAAATTGAGACACCAAGGGATGGAAATAAAGAAATTTATTTAAGAAAGTGTAGGTCTAGGGCCAAAACAATATAGGTAAGAATGGAATATATCATGAGATTTGATTAATAAAGCCATTTTTTTTTAATCAGCAAATTTTATACACAGAGAGAGCCATATTTGTCTCCATCAGGTGGAGGGATATGGGGTGTAATATGAAAAAGTAAAAATTATATTTAGAAATTGTATTATATGGAAAATATTTTGATAGATCTATTTGATCAGCTCCTGTCCTATACTAGGCTATTTTATGTTCAAACTGGTTAAATGTTTCTCTACTATACTTAAACAACAGATATCCTTGACTGAAAATTATTCCAACACTAACATGGGCACCCATAAGGGGGGTGCCCGCCCCACCCCTGGTTGAATGATGCTGTCTTATTTTTATATTTTTGTTCTGAGATTTCTATTATATAGCATTAAAAGTACCAATTAGACAAGGATTGCCCTCCTCCCCAGAAATTCAGCTTATGGGCACCCATGAACACTAATGCTTAAAATTAAATTATAGCACTGGAAAGCCAAACAATAAAGTGAAGCTAGGAACATGATTCAGGCCATTTATGTGTAATGACATATTTTATCTAAAGAAACAGATTCTATGATAAATTCAAATAAGAAACTAACCAAATAATTTTCTTTAATATTTTGCGTGAAGTCAAGTTTGCTGCCAAATAGAACAATGATCAGATAACTTTCATGATATACTCATCATTGTCTTCAGACCACTGATCAGATCACAATGATTAAAGACGTTGGTATAAAACAACATAATAAGTAAGATCCTAGTTCAAAGATTTTACTGTTAAGTGTTTTCTGACAAAAGATATTAGATCTTAGCACAATGATGAGTGAAAAAACAGCCCTAACAAACATTTGTTTTGATAGTATGTATTAATTTTACTATATTATTACTTTTAACAAAAAATATTTATCTGGTCCAGTAGGAAGTTCAATAAAAAGCCTCACCTTATTAATACAGCAATCTTGACTTTGACAGGAATGGGGTGCCTCATATTTGTGGTCTTCTTTTCAAAAGCTGGGCTAAGCCTCTCACAGAGAAAATTGAATTCTGCTGGATACATTCTCATATAGTCATAATAATATTCAGTATCCTTGAAATAATCCATTTGATTTATTAGCTGGACTTATCTTTTAAACAATCTTCTTGGCTCTTTGAAGACTTCCCTTGTCCATATCCTTTTTCTTCTTTTTGTTTTCCCAGCTTGGCTTGCCATAAGCATATATAGTCCCAATCCAGACAAAACTCCACACAAAAACGTTAAGTCCAGAACCTCCTCATCCATATTTTTCAACTTTCAATTCTTGTACCAAATTTGTAAGCCACGATTGGTCGGTCTCGTAGAATCAGATTCAAGAAAGAACGCTCCGTGTGAACAGATAAGCTAGGAACCTAGGCGCGACTACAACTACGCCTAAAGCGGGGCTCCCACGGCGTCAATAAAGTTAATAAAGCTGTCCGTAAGGTTAATAAACCGTTTTCCCATTATAACTTTATTGACTTTATGGTTGTCGGAAAGAAGTTAAACTTTATTTAACTTTTTCCATAAGTCCAGGAAAGTTTAGCCAATAGGAAAAGACTTGTAGAAAATATCAATTCAGATAAAAGAAACTAATTAGATAGCCTGTCTTGAACCTTTTTCTCTAATATGTGGAACATTGAAGCAGAAGACTTGCTTATTTCACTAGTGAGAAATAAACCTTTAATATACAGTTCCTCACAAGGGAAACATAAGGACAGAATTTGTGTTGAAAATGCATTCAAGGAAATAACCTAAGTGAAGTAATGTGTCAAGAATTGGGTCCTCATTTTGTAGGTGAGCTAACATCTGTGTTCATTCTTTTGAAAATATTGCTAGGGTATTGATAATAGGTTTCTTTTTAGGCTATCCCATGCCTGAGAAGTTCTCTTAATCAGTCAAAATAATTAAAGCATCTAGAGAGAATCAATCAGTTGTCCTAGTATTGTGAATTTAAAGCTTAAACAAAACCCAGGAAAAGTGTCTCTATTAATAGCCTACCATATCCAAATGTCAACATAAAAGCCAGTACAATCTTTGGTAAAATTCTACTTTAGCTACTTTTGGCTTTTTTGAAAAGGGACTAGTTTAGGAAAATGAAACTTTCAGGGATAGATCTACAGGCTTAAGTATGTCCCAGAAAGGTATTTTAAAGTACATATCTCCACTTGTCGTCCCTCTAGAGGGTACTGAAATTTATCTACCTATGGAAAATTTCACAAAACAACATTTTACCTTAATTTTTAGCAATCATTTTCTTTTTGTCTGACTAGTTCTGAAAATGTAATTCTTGTCATTTGAGTAGAATTTTAAGCCATATTACTGTTTATTTCTTCAAGATTTAGAAAATGTATATAGACTATCTTTAAAATCTTATAAATTGGGATTGAGCAAAGTTGTGAAACTGAAAACAATTTCATTTAAGAAGATCCATTTTGCAAGCTTCCACTTTTATAACACAGATTTTCAAAGGTCATCAAAGGTCAGGACCCTTTTGAAAGAGAAACAGTGTAAAGTATGTACTTCAAAATACAGTCCTGGGACATACTTTCGTCAATATCTAACAAATCATATTATTGAGTTGGGTTTAGAAATAGGCATGTAAATCAACTTTAAGGTAATTTTGCCCTAATATACCTTCCATTAGATTTTCCAATTTTTGGTCCCTGTAAGTACAACTTTGCTGCTCTAATGATTATCTCCTCTGCCCACTCACCCCTAGTGGTCCTAGCCATAACCTCATATAATATATTACACTTTTGTTTTTATATTATTATTGTTTACATTTTTTTTTTCAATGGTTATATGCATTTTTGAATTTTGAAAATCATGATATTCTAGCTTAATTGTAGTATTCATTTGCTTTAAAAGAATAAAGATGAGTGGCATAAATATGTTATCTAAAAATGCAGAAAACAATTAGTAGAGAAGTAAAATCTGATTCATAAAATCATGTTGCATATCATAGAGTAATAATTTATTTTTTGGGGAGGCAAAGTCTTTGGCTGTTACTGGTACTAATAGCCTAGAGGGATAGGGTGCATAGTCAAGAGTAGAAATTATTGGAATTGTCTATAATTTAATTTTACCAATGCTGGCACTACCAATTTTATTCCCTTTTCTGTGATATATATATATATATATATATATATATATAATATATATATATATATATATATATATATATATATATATATATATATATATATATATATATATATATATATATATATATATATATATATATATATATATATATATATATATATATATACATATATATATATATATATATATATATATATATATATATATATATATATATATATATATATATATATATATATATATATATATATATATATATATATATATATATATATATATATATATATATATATATATATATATATATTGTCCTCATTTTCTGGTATTGCAAATGCATGTACTGGTAGTTTTCTAGTTTTTACACATTGAACAATGTTGTTTTGTTATTGTAGAGTTGTTTATGGATGTTTAAAAACTGTCAACAAGCTACCAACATTCACCTTAAAAATTTGGACAGATTGATCAACACCATTTTCCAATTTTTATTGCCCAAAATAAGAAAATTTCAGCAAATCTCCAACTATCACCTTAAAAAACTGTAGACAATTGGAACTATCATTCCTAGGTATGTCCTCATCACACTGTGGGTAAGACTGTACAGGCGTGGGCGCCCAGAAGCTGACTTCCAGGGGGGGGCAAAACTCATATAATTTGCACTTTTTATGCTAAATAATATAAATCTAAGAAAAAAAAAAAAAAAAAAAGGACGCATCATTCAGCCAGGGGGGGGGAGCCCCCCCCCCCAAATGGGTGCCCAGGGGTACATGTAATAAGAAAGCAGGTTGATAACTTTTGCATTAACGTGGATTGGATAGAGATTAATTAACTTAAAGTAAACATAAGATAGAATCTATTTTGATAGATGTTTCAGACCTTCAT
Source organism: Artemia sp. Qi Xiang Cuo (assembly GCF_049724085.1). Lineage (NCBI taxonomy): Eukaryota > Metazoa > Arthropoda > Branchiopoda > Anostraca > Artemiidae > Artemia > Artemia sp. Qi Xiang Cuo. The sequence goes on from NC_142811.1 coordinate 56,243,579, forward strand.
AATAAGGAGAAGTTGTAGGTAAAATGTTAGTTTAGAAATACTCAGAGCACTATTTTTACTATCAATTTGGAATGTTTCCAATTTGCAAAATTATACAGAGTCTAACTAGAAAAGGACCATTGCAAATTTGGCTTTTAACATGATCTAAGCCCTAAGACCTTGCTAGCCATAACCTATAGCCCAAGAGGATAAAATTCATAGGTCTATATATATATATATATATATATATATATATATATATATATATATATATATATATATATATATAATCTTTAACTTGAATAATTCTTCTTTTAGCTCTAATAGCAAGAAGAAATCCAAGTCTACAGAGCTGGATTTGCAAATCACTAGCTTAACCCAAAGAATTGGATATGTTGTAGAGGCAATGGGGAATAAAAATAAAAAAGAACTGTCAAACGATGGACAAGAAATTCCAGATGTATTGTATATATATATATATATATATATATATATATATATATATATATATATATATATATATATATATATATATATATATATATATATATATATATATATTATATATATATATATATATATATATATATATATATATATATATATATATATATACTATATATATATATATATATATATATATATATATATATATACACACACATCATACTCACCCAAAGAATTGGAGATGTTGTGGAGGCAATGGTGAATAAAAGTAAAAAAGAACTGTCAAACGATGGACAAGAAATTCCAGATGTATTTGCTGTGGCAATTTCAAAAGATTTAAAGACTTTACCAAGTGATTTGCAGATAAGTGCAAAAGCAGAAATGTATGCTGTACTAGCAAAATATTGAGACTTAGCATCAAAAAGGATGAAACAACAAGCATCTATCTTAAGAAATTTTGACTTTCATAATTATGCTAGGAAGTAAGTGGACTGCCATTTGCATACTTCCTAGGGTATATTTTATTTTTAATATATATATATATATATATATATATATATATATATATATATATATATAATATATATATATATATATATATATATATATATATATATATATATATATATATATATATACATTTATTATTATGTATATTTTTGTATGGCACTTAGTATGATTCTTTATTTTGTTTTAGTATAGCCTGTGAGTAAATAAACAATTATACAAACAATATATTGTACTTTATTTATAATTTGAATATTACTAAAACTAGACAATATGGTATGTAGCACAAGTTTATAATCAGATAGGAAAAGAAAATTGAGGATTTATTGTCTATTGATAATATCATTCTGCCAAGGCACACTCCCAACACCATTGAGGTAATTGCAGAATACATCTCGAAGTTGCCTCACCCTTGCAGTATAGTTATTTGCACTACTTCTTCTTATGTTAGTCCATGTATCAACTGGCCTTGAGAAATTTCTCCACTGGGCATTATTTTCATCACCATTATCAATTTCATCAGGACGTATGTATCGTGCATTAATTGATGTTATGCTATCCCTCACTCTCAAAAAATTATGCAAGATAACACAACACATAACAATTTGGTTTACTTTTTCAAGTGAGGCATTAATTGGTGTGTGGAAGATTTGCCACTTGGAGGCTAAAATGCCAAAACTGTTTTCAATTACTCTTCTGGCCCTTGCTAGTAGTTAAAAACTCTTTTGTCATTTGCTAAATATTTCCCTGGGTATGGCCTCATGATATGCATTCTCAGAGGAAAAGCTTCATCTCCCACAATAAAGTGAGGAAACATTACTCTTGATTGTGGGAGGAGAGCATTGGGTTGAAGAGGGAAGGTCCCATTATCCAAGTCTTGGGCAAATTTTGTTTCAGAAAATATACCTCCATCACTCCCACTACCAGGTGCACCAATGTCAACAAAGGTAAACTTGTAATCAGCATCACAAATTGCCATTAAGACAATACTAAAATAATTCTTATAATTATAAAATGTTGAGCCTGAATTGTGAGGGGCAATGATGCGGATGTGCTTACCATCCACAGCACCACAACAATTTGGAATATTCCAAATATGAAGAAATTTATCAGCAATTTCCTTCAATGTTTCTGTAGAGGGTGTGGGTAAATACTCACTTTGAAGAGTTTCAATAATTGCAGCCATGGTGTCCTGTGTTATTTTTACTATTGTACTGTGCCAAAGTCTGTGCTCATAGGTCAAAGACTTTTGGGAATTACCTGTTGATAAGTAGCGCACAGTAATACAAAGTCTTTCACCAAGAGTGATAGGTGTCCTCATTTTGGTTGTCTTTTTTTCTAATCTTGCTAACACTTTACTTATAAGTAAATTCCATGTTTCTGGGTACATTCTTACATAGTTGGCAGATATAATTATACCATTTGAAAAAAGCAACTCTTTCATTAAATTGTGAACTGGGCCCTGTTCTTTTCGCTTAGAAACTTTGAAGACATTCCTCACCCAAACTCTTCTTGTACTTTTTACAACTCTCCTTTTCTTCAAAAGTAATATCAGGAGCAACTGCATATTCAAAAGTAATAAAATTTCTTCTTCCATTTTTATCTAAAAAGCAAAGAACAGGGAATGTTAAACATATGTGTATTTGCAACTAGAAAAAAATGGGAGGAATTCCATTGGTTGTACAGTGAATTTAGTTTGAAGCCATGCATCTTAAGAATTTGATCAATTAGTGGTTCCAGTCAGATCTCTTGTGTACTCTAGGTAACGTTCCTATTGGGAATCAGAATCAGAGGACAGCAAGCATTCCTAAATTTGTAATCCTTAGTCTCAGGATAGAGGTAACGAACCTCAATCAGATCCCATTACATTCAATTCATAGGAGAAGGGATTCAAACCCTTTGTCATGCTACCTCTAAATTAAATGTCAGAAAACGCCTTCAAGATATGAAAGCCTCCTTGAGATAAAGCAACCCATAAGTTTAAACATTACCTCCCATTTCAGTTCAATAAGAAGCATGTTGGACTTTTTTTATGCTCCAAAGATAATTTTAAACCTTCAAAAATTTATTCATCATACACTTAATGTCATTGCTTGCCCTCTCTGAAAAATGTAATGCAAATTACCTAGTAAGAATCCATTGCTACCACCCATTCTAGCTGTTTTGCCACGTTCAGCAAGTCCAGATCCCACTCCCACCCCCCCCCCTCTATCCCCCAACTTTCAACATACCATAAAACCAAGGGTTTTCCCCTTCATATAACTTTTTTATTTTTTTTGTTAAACTTAGTGCAAAAATTAAAAAAACCACACAGGCTATTTAGATACCATACAAATCTATACTTTTTGAGATAGTAATCTTACACCTCATTTGGAAGCATGCAGCATGAATGCTGAAACTTGTGTCTCACTGTATCTTGAATTGCACTGAAATTTTACAGGGGATTCAATAGATGTAAGTTCATTAGTTGATGAAAAATTATTGTAAAACACAAACACTTTCTTTGGGGTCCAGAAATTTTAAATTAAATACCAGATTTTTAATCAGAAAAAAATATGAATAATGATCAATCAATCAGAAATATAAAATGGTTTTTATATTTTGACTTTGAGTGTGACAAATTTCTAGGCAGCACAAAATTGTGTCATAATTTTGTCTGTAGCATAAATCTTTTGTTTATTTTTATATAACACTGTTCACAATAAAAATAATACCAGTTTTGGCAAAATTCTAGTATAACAATTTTTACTATCTTGGAAAGGGGTTAGTTTATGAAAATGAAGGTGTTGCCAAGATTCCCTCTGATTTCTTAAGCTCTTTTGTTTGCTTACTTGACAGGTCTTTAAAACCTATTGAAATTTTGACAAAATAACATTTTACCTTAATTTTCAGATACCAGTTTCTGTTTCTCTTGTCTTTATTCTGAAAATACAATTCTGATCATTTCAGTAAAATTTTAAGCCATATTAATCATTTGTTTTTTTAAAATTAGGAAATCTATTTGTAGAACTCTTAAACCTCATAAATTGGGATTGAGCAAAGATGTGAAGCTGAAAACAGTTTTGTTGTCCTTGATTTAAGCAGAAAATCTATTTTGTAAAGTTTCATGTTCATAACACTAAGATTTTTTAGAGTCATCAAATCTCACTGCCTTGTTGAGGGAGGAGTGGAGGTAGGTACTTCAAAGTGCCTTCCTGGGACACAGGGCTACTTTAGTCTGTGGACCTGTCCCTGAAAATTTCATTTCCCTGACCTAACTCCTTTCAAAGATACCAAAGTGTAGCTAAGCTAGAATTTTACCGCAGTTTCCTAAATGTAAATCATTAAATATTGCATAAGCTTAGATAAATAGGATTTCGGTTAAATCTGATACAGACCTAGGCCAGCTTATAAATTCACAAGTTCGGAAGGAACTGATTTTGGTACAGACTCGGTTTATTGTTCAGATGAGCACAAATTGGCCTAGGTGTTTATGAATTTTGATGAACTAATAACTGATCAGCCTACTGGAAGTTTTTATCACATAGTCCAGCAAAAATTTGGGGGCCTAGGCTACTTTTTATCTGAGCCTTCTTTAATAAATTTAAAGTGAAAACAACGTCTAACTTAAGACTAACTTATTAAATTGAAAAAGTTATCAAAAAAAAAATGTCAGATATATTCAAGAATGAACGTGTGAATAATTCAAATTAATTGCTTCAAAAAATTTCCATAAAGTTAGGAAGGTAAAATTCATGTTTGAGCGCGACGAATTTTACGGTATGTAACTTAGCGGAATACTTTATTAACTTTATTGACGCCGTGGGAGCCCCGCATAAGCCCCGTGTGAATGACCACTAAGTCGGATGGTCATAGTAGAGTTATTTTAAGGTGCATCCTGTTTCGAATTTTGTACTTGACAAGATTCATAACAGAGAGCACTCTGTGGACGAAAAGATTGGTGATGGGTAAGCTCAAGACAGAAAGAGCTGCTTGAGCTATGTCGAACAAAGGTCAGCTTTTCCCACTCTTTTCTGTATTTTTTTTTTTATCGAAATTCGACCGCTTTCCCATTTGGTTTACACGCTTAGCATAATGCACGCTTTAATAATTTAAATTTAGGTCGTCATGGAGCCTGGAATGTGAAATGAGAATCCCAACGGGGTTCTAAAAATTCAACCTGTCTTTATAAACAGATTCCTGAATCTGTCAGTGGAAGTTGTCAGTAAACACCAGAGTTTAAAATTTTGAGTTTTGTCATTGTTATTGTGAAGGTAAAAATGTGCCCACTTTGTGCTGAATTTTTTTGACATGCGCGAAATCGGCGAGAGCGCCAAAATGCCACAAATGCTCACCACCTGGCAACTATGTCAGTATATCGCACGAGCACAAAGCTTTCAAAACGTACAGCGTGCATACGACCAACAAATTTGTTTTAACTTATATATCGGTATCCACTGGTGTGGTAAGTCCTAATGGGGGAGGAAAAACTGACCCATAATGTATTTTGTGTTTTTTCTAATAGGTGGACAGAAACTGCATACATTTCTAGGTGGCCCTTTAATTTAGCTAGGATGAAATTGAAAACATCATTTGATGCCTTTTTTTATGCTCTTTCATAATTCAATATTTGTTCTGGTGCAAATTGCATCTTGAGCCCTTAAAGGATCCCCAAAGGTAGTTTATATGAATTATGTTAGCATAAAAAACATCAAATGATGTTTTCACTTTCATCCTAGCTAAATTTTATGGCCTGCTACAAATTTACCATGAACTTTACCCCACCCTTAGGTAAAGTACAAATATATACCCTGGATTGTTGAGAGAAAATTTTTGAATTACAAAATCCAGCACTATTTTTGTCAACAGCATTTGACAAACTTGAAACAGCAGGAAAATTGTTTGAATTGAAAATTCAGTATTTTGCAGGTTAGGTTTTAACTTCTTTGTGTAGTTACAATATATGGTCAATATATACCAAATCATATTATTGAGTTTCCAATAAAGTGAATACACCATTCGATGCCTTTTTTTTTATGCTGATAACTAATATAATAAGCATTTATATTGGAAATGAATTACAGCCCCCCCCCCCCTATAAAGGCTATGCCTAACCTACCCCTGAATGGGCATATAAAAGGGGGGGGGGCTGAAATTTATTTCCGATAGAAATGCTTATTATATTCATAATCAGCATAAAAAAAGGCATCGAATGGTGTATTCACTTTAGTCCTAACTCAATAATATGATGTGGTATATATTGACCCAATATATATCTTTGGGGCCCCTCTAAGGGCTCAAGATGCACTTTGCATCAGAAGCAATTAGGTAAATTTGCAGGTGGCACTATAATTCAGCTAGGATGAAAGTGAAAATGTCATTTGATGCCTTTTTTATGCTCTTTCATATTACAATAATCACATCTGTTGTAAATTGCATCTTCAGTCCTTAAAGGGGCCCTAAAGGTATTTAATTTTTGTAACCTCACAAAGAAGTTATCAACACTAGTTAAGTTATTGAAAAGTGGTTAAAAACATTTCACTAGCATATAAATAAGTTGTTTGAGAATAATATATTCAAAAAATACTTATTTATAACAATTCAAACCTCATTCACAAAACTCTTCAAACACTTAATTCAAACTTTTCCTACTGTTTCAAGTTTTTCAAATGCCATTGACAAAAATAGCACTGAATTCTGCAATTAGAAAAATTGCTGTCAACAATTCAGGGTATATTCCAATTCAGGGTATATATTTGCACATTAGGGCGGGGGGGGGTAGTAAAGTTCAAGGTAAGTTTGCAGTGGGCCATATAATTTAGCTAGGATGAAAGTGAAAACCTCATTTGATGCTTTTTTATTCTCTTTCATAATTCATGTTAAATACCTTTGGGGCCCCTTTAAGGGCTCAAAATGCAGTTTTCAACAGAAACAATTATGTATTATGAAAGAGCTTAAAAAAAGGCATCAAATGATGTTTTCACTTTCATCCTAGCTAAATTATAGCACCACCTGTAAATTTACCAGCAATTATTGTATTATCAAAGGGCATAAAAAAGGCATCAAATGATGTTTTCACTTTCATCATAGCTAAATTATAGGGCCACCTAGAAATTTATCAAAACTGCAAACTTTTGAGTCCTCCAAAAACCTTTTAACTGTTTTTCCTAATGGTTGTTTCCTCCCAATATAGGTAGAACACATACTTGATTAACTGTTCAGGAGGACTTTATAGATTTTTTGGGCAGTGAGGAATAGTTTAGATTTTTTTTTTTTAGGCAAAATTCTAGTTCAGCTACATTTTTTTTTTTTTTGGAAAAGGGTTAGATTAGGAATAGGCCTACAAAAATTTAAGGGATGGGTCTAAAGGCAAAACCATGTCTTACTTGACTTACTTGACTTATGTCTCCTGCTGGGTGCTGCTCGGAGTAGAGAGTGATGTCTGCCTCCTCCATCCACTTCGGTCCATGGCAAGCGTTTGCACATTGCTCAACCTGATATTTGCCATTGCCAGGAACTTGGACAGGCTGTCAGACCATCGTTTCTTTGGTTGGCTGCGAGGTCGCTTCAACTGGCTTTGACAGGGTTGAAGTCATGGATCATTTTTGCAGGTATGTGTGGAGGCATTTGAAGTAGGTGTCGAAACCATCGTAGTGTTCGCTTGGCTGCTTGGGTCAAAAACCGAGACTGCTTGGTGAGCTGCAGCAGCTTCTCATTGCTGACAAAGTCGAACCATCATAGACCTTCGATCCTCCTCAGGCTCTTTGACTGAAAGATATCAATTGCCTTGAGGGTTGCAGCTGAAGCTTGCCACGTCTCAGCTCCATAGAGCATCACAGAGCCGACAAGGGCATTGAAAATCCGCAGCTTTGTTGTGCGACTGATGTTTGGTTTTTGCCAGAGGTGACGGTTCAGTCTGCCCATGAAAGAAGACGCTTTGGATATTCTCGCTTGTAGTTCAGAAAGAAGCAAGCCATCTGAAGAAATTATGGAGCCCAGGTAGGTGAACCTTTGGACAACTTCAGTGCTAGTGGTGCTATCCAGGCTAACTGAAGGATTGGCAGCAGGAGAGGATGGGTCAATGGCCATAATTTTCGTTTTAGTCCAGTTTATCTGCAGTCTTACTTTTGCAGCCTCATCTTGTAGGATTCAAAGCGCTTCCAGCAACTGCTCCATGGAGTCCGCCAGAATGGCCAAGTCATCGGCGAAATCAGCATCTGTAATGACACGATCTCCAAACTTGAGTCCAAAGCTGAGACGTGAAGTAGTCCTTGTCATAACGTAGTCTATGATGACATTGAAGAGCTCTGGGGCAACTGCACATCCTTGGCGCACTCCTGTTGTGATTTGGAAGAACGGGCTGCAGCGGCCGTTCACTTGAACACAGCTCTCCGTCCCATGGTGTAGAGCTTTGAAGAGTCTGCAGTATTTCTGCAGTATTTTGATGACTTTTAAAAATCTTTTTGTTATAAATGTGGAACTTTCAAAATAGATCTCCTGCTTAAATGAAGTACAATAAAACTTTTTTCTGCATCACAACTTTGCTTAATCACAATTTGTGAGGTTTCAAAAATCTTCAAACACATACCCTAAACTTAGAAAAAAGCCTTGACATTGCTTAAAATTCTATACAAATAACAGGAATTGTATTTTCAGAACTAAAACCAGAGAAAAAGAGGGTGATAGCTGAAAATTAAGTTAAAATATTATTTGTCAAAATTTCAATAGGTAAAGACCTGTCAGGTAGACAAATTTATAAGACTTAGAAATCAGAAGAGGTTTAACAGAGAAGCTTGGAAATACCTTCCCAGTGTATGTTTTTGGCCCTGGATTTATTACAAAAGTTTCATTTTCCTCCTAACCCCTTTCCAAGACAGCAAAAAGTAGATAAACTAGAATTTTACCCTTTTTTCTGAGCACTTACAAAGCTAACAACCTTGTTGAAATACCAAATGTGGATGAAGGTTTGTTCAGGCATACAACTGGGTGCAAAAGTTTTGACCAATTTTCATTCAAGGGTGATTTGGTTACTAGAAAATAGTTACCAAATTTATTACTTTGCTTCTTTTTGCATTGTGCATCTGGATACACCTATATCATATCCTCTGGGAGGTTGGAATTTTGTGTGTCTTCATGGAAACTACTAGAAGGGACATTTTTTTTATCCTGTATTTGAAGATTTCCATATGTTTGCTAAAATTTATTTCTGATTTGTTCTAACAATTGATCTTGAGAAGATAATCATTTTAATAATTAAAGCTCCTATAATGGTTTTATAGCACTTTGTCATAAAAAAGAATTGGGTGGGTCAAGATGCATTTGAGGTTCTTGAGTTCTTCATTGGTGCCAGGAAAGATCCTGTAAGGAGATGTTAAGAAAAAGCTGTCAAGTACAGACAAGGCTTACTAGGCAGGGTGTTGCTTGCAATAGGTTTTTGTTAGAATCTTTTCTCCCAACAAGATACTACTGGAGTGGTAAGACAACTGTTGCCCTTTTGAATTCACTTCTTGCAGGAGCAAATGAGCAACTGTTTTCCAACTTGGTGAAGTCTGCAAGAAGTTATTTGAATAAACAGGACAGTTGTTTATCAACTGGTGAAAATTTGCAGCAGGTTGTTGTTTCTCCTTCTCCAACTATCATGACTGACCCCCATTGGATGAAAATAGTCTAGTACTAGACTTATGAAGGAGTCATAAAAAAGAGACATTTCAAGGTGGAGTTTGGCTTCTATGCTGTGCAAGTGTGCTCCTACACTCAACCAATCAGAAGTAGCTCCATGCTTTTTAGGGTAAAGAAATATTCTGCTTCTTGTAACTCCAACAAATCAATGTTGTCAGCCTGTGCAGCAATATCTGTAGTTTTAGTAATAAATATATAAATTTCAAGTGACAAGCAACAGCAGTAGGTTTATTTCAAGAAAATAAAAGAAAAGAGAACCAGACAGAGAAAGAAGAAAACTCAAAAAAAAGATTGGGAACTCCTATTGATTATCCTCCTATAGTAATAATCAAAGCTTGATGGAGCATGTGCAGCATTAGCCACACACACCAAAAATTTTTGAAGGATTTAATAAACACAGATGCAATTTTGTAAATTTTTTCCTTTCAGATTTAGTAAATTCTTCCAAGTTTGGGTGGCAACACTGAGTGGAAGGAATATTTTGCTTAAGTGTAGTTTTTGCAAAGTAATTGTGTACCATAAAATAACTTGTAGGGTAAAGATATGTAGAAAGTAACACAAGAAGCATGGAAATACAAAGAAATAGGCTACACATCAAATAGATGTAAAAAAAAAACATAGAGCTAGACTATATTTGGGACCATCAGAGGAGAGGTATTTCAGGAATGCAAATATTATATTTTGAAAGAACATATAATAAAGATTGCTGTGTTACTACTTTTCGATAAAAGTATACTTTAGATTCTTTTTGATATCATAGAAAGGAGGGTTTAAGAAAATGAAACTTTGAGGGATGGGTCTACAGACTAAAGTATGTACTGGGAAGGTATCTTGAATTACCTACATCCACTTCTTCTCCCTCTAGAGGGCAGTGACCTTTGAAGACCTTTAAAAATTTTGGTCTTGTAAAATTCAAATTAATTTTTAATTCAAATTAATTCAAATTCAAATTAATTTATTTCTTTCTTCTTCTATTTAACAGCAGGTGGGCTTTTCAGTAAAACAATTTAGCCCTTTTCCTTTTGCTTCACTCTGTGGGCTACAGAGCTACTGGCTTGATTGCCTCATATTTATTAGATATATTCAGATATCTTTCAGCAGATCTTTCGAATCTAGGAGTTCAAATATAAGATGATAGATGTTGATTTCTATGCTCTGTGTGCAGGTATAGTTGGCTAGGCTCTTGGCTGATAGTGGGATTTTGTGGTGTTTGAAGTATTTTAACAGTTTAGAAAGCAAGGTATGTTGTGCAGGCGTCAGCATATTACATTCAAATAGGCAATGGTCAAATGTTTCATTATTCATATTACGATGCCTGCAAAGAGGGGACAGGGGAATTGGACCACTTGAATTAGAAAACTTATATGAGAATGCAAGGAAATTTAGTCCATTTGTTCCAGAATAAATTTTATGATAAATTTTAGAAAGATACTTTCTATTGCGTAAGGGGGATAGGGTAGGATTAATCTTGTTAAAATTAATATCTGATAGCCTCCATTGGTAAATATCTTTAATTGGGATTGGCCTCCCACTTGGCTAGTCAATATTTATAGCATTTTTTGCTATTTCATCAACCTGATGATTACCACTTATGCCAGAGTGGCTAGGAATGTACTGAAAGTAAGTTTTTATGCCACTTGAAGCAAGATTATCAATAATACTGAGACAATGATAAGTGTCAATGTCCAACTTATATTGAGGAGCTGTGGCCAGCAACTCAAGGCTTGATAAAGAGTCGGAATAGATGATAATATTATTCGAATTTTCAATCAAAGATTGGTTTTGCTTAAGGTGTTCTAATGCCATGATTATGGCAGTTAACTCAGCAGACATTGCAGATAAATTATTAAATAATCTCTCGCCCATTGCAATTTTCAGGTGAGGAAGGAAAACACCACTTGCAACCTTCTCATTCAATTTTGACCCATCAACAAATATTTGGAAGTGATTTTTATAGGTAATTTTATTAAGTTCTGCAAATTTTTTCTGGACAAAAGCAATGGGGGTTAAATCTTTATTCAATTTTGAAAATTCAGTATTTATTATGGGAAATGACCAATTCCATGGAGGGGATTGGGGGAAAGTAGGTGCAATAGAATTTGCTGGTACAGGGAACTTCTTTTGAATATTGGCATACTCATTTGCAATACCTCTATACATGGCTGGATTTCTTAACCAATTATGTAATGTGTGTGAGCTATTTGATTCAATTTTTGTAAGATGTTTTATCAAGAGAAAGCTACGTCTCTCCCTTATTGTTGTTAATCCACTCTCCATAAGCAGAAACTTGGTGCTTGTGGGTTTCCTAAGACCAAATATGAGACGTATTATATCATTTTGTGTTGTTTCAATTTTTTGCATCTGGGTATTTGCACATGCACCATAGACGATGAGCCCATAGTCAATATGGGGTCTTATATGTGATTTATAAAACTGGAGTAAGGTTTTCTCCTTACTAACCCCGGGGTGTGAAAAGAAGTCTTTTTAGTATAATTGTTTTTCTATAACATTTTTTTATTGTTTGAAATGTGGAGGTGGAAATTAAGTTTTTGATCAAGCATGAGACCTAGGTAATTAATATTATTATCTTCTGGAATAGTTGTTTTATTTAGAGTTAGTTTTGCATTAACATGGTTTTGCTTCCGGTGAAATTGGATTATTTTTGACTTGGTGGGTGCAATGGGTAAATCTGAATGTTGAGAGAATTTTTGAAACTGGAAAAGTGACTTTTGCAGATTTGACTGTGCTATCTGAAAGGTGTTGCCAGATGACCATAGCACCAGATCATCAGCTTATTGTAGATTCGTGTGGGGCAGGTTCATGTCCCAGAGAAATAGGGCAAATAGGAGGCAACTGAGGACTGCTCCCTGAGGTAGGCCTTTGGATATTGTCTTTTGGGGTGAAGAGGCTGAACCAACACAAACAATGAAACTTCACACTTCTATGAAGGATTTAATAAAGGATACTAGCTTAGGAGGTACTCCAAGGTTTGCAAGTTTATTTAAAAGGATTTGGTGGTTCACATTGTCATATGCTCCTTCAACATCTAGGAAAGCTGCCACTAGGATATTATTTTTTGAGAAAGATTCATTTATTGCATTTGTTAGCAAAATGAAAGCATCTGTTGAGGAGTGGTATTTCCTGAATCCAGTTTGAGTGTGTGGGATCATGTTATTTTTCTCAACAAACCAGAGGAGTCTGTGATAAATCATTTTCTCCATTATTTTCCCCATCACAGGTGTAATCATTATGGGCCTATAAGACTCAGGGTTATCTTTTGGTTTATTTTTCTTTAGGATTGGTAGGAGGGACGAACATTTCCATATATTCGGGAACCTAGAAGATGCCCAAGCGTGATTATAACAATTTAGCAGTTCTTGTTTGTATGAAGGTGTGAGATTCTTTATCCATGTAGAGTGTATATTGTCATAGCTGCTGCTAGTTTTGGACCTAATATGATGTATTGCATTATTCAATTCCTGGATTGAAAATGGATTAGTTATGTACTCAGATCCTGGGCGTGGTTGGTAACTAGGGTTCATAGGAATTGTGGACAGTTTGCTTTGATTATTTGATGTTAGCTTATTAACAAAAAGAGTTGCAAATAGGTTAGCCTTTTCAATATCATTGTCATAATGGGTATTATTATGTATAAGCTCATACAGGAGTGGGTTGGGAGAAGTCTTTCCCACATATGTGGCTTATGATTTTATGTATAATTGGCTCATGCGTTTCTCTGGAGAGATTATTTGCAAAATTATTCTAGTATTTATATTTAGTATCTATTATAGTCCTTTTTAGATTAGATTCTGCTTGTAATTTTTTAAATATGTAGTAGGTGTTTTTTTTTTATGAATTCTGTCCCAGCTGCCTTTTTTATCCTCCATTTATTTAGGCACTCATTTGTCCACCATGCTTTAGGAATTTGTTTAGGGAATGTTTTCTTAGGTGTTGTCCTGGGGATAGCATGATTAGCTGTATTTATTAGTAAATATGTCAAGGCTTCAGCATGTGTGTCAACTGTTGTGTTAGAAATTCATGAACTTTAGGTGAAACTTGTAATTTAATCATTTAGCTTATTTTGGAAAATATACCAATTTGCTTTAGTGTTGATATATTTGTAGTTATGAGATGAAGTTTCAGCAGGTTCATTTAGTGAGCAAACTATAGCAAAGTGGTCTGTACATAGACTATCAATTTTATTTATGTAAATTTTGTTCAAAAAATTTAAAGACACAATTTGTAGGTCAATTGTGGAGAATTTGCCACTTTTGGGGTTAAAATATGTATTCAGGTTTGGAGGGGTAGCAACAGCTAATTCATTATTATTTGAAGTCATATGCTCAATAAATTTACCAGCTTTATTTGCTGGTTTATTCCCCCACAAAAGGCTGTGGGCATTGAAATCACCACAAATAATGGTATTTTTTAACATATTAGAATTATTTATATAATTAAAGAAATCCTTGGCATCTGTAGTTTGGCCATTAGGGTTATAAAAGCTTATTATGTAAGTTTTTAAATTATTCAGCCAAACACTTATACCAATTACATCAACATCATTTTCAAAATCTGAAAAATTGATGCCACAAAATTTTATATTATTATTAACTAATAAAGCTACACCACCTCCTTTTCTCTCTGAAGATCTATCCTTTCTCAGGATAGTATATCCCAGAGACTTAATTTGTTGATTTTGGGTTAAACGAGTTTCCTGGAGGCAAGCAATATTAATGGAATTATTATTCATACATGATATTAGTTCATTTAGCTTATTTTCTGTGAGTGATCTTACATTCCATTGGAGTATTGATAAATGTTGTGTTGTTGATTTATTCTTCATATGACTGTGTATCAATGTTCAGCTTTGTTAAAAGTAAAGCAAGATCTTTTTTTGCTTGAATGAGCATATCATCTGGGATGTAGATTTTTGCCAATTCTGCAATAATTTTTGTTTTCTGTAGTTGATGTATGTTCATGGCCTGAACTGCATTACAGTTTAGAATGAATAAGCATATATTTCGGGATTGTATTTTAGGTAGTGCATCCTGTTTGTTGGTAAGAGATTGATTCCTGGTAGTGTTTCTGCTTTGTTTCTTCTAGGGAGAGGAAGGGCCAGGCTTCCCTCATCTCACTGGAAAACGAGGCTTGCTGACTTGGTGATTCATTCGGATAGGGATTTGAGCTAGGGTGCTTAGAAGATATTGTTTCGTATGGCGTGTTTGATGTATTTGGGACATTTGACTTGGGGGCTTTGGTTGGTTTCATTACAGGCTTTATTTGGTATTGTTGGGCAGCATTTGCTTCCATTGCTGCAAAGGGGTATGGGATGGCCTTCTCTGTTGATATTTGGAGTGTTAGAGCTCTTTTCTTGTATGCAGGGCATAATGATTTATTTGTTGATTCATGTGGGCCTTTGCAACTGATGCATGAAGGCTGGGTGTTCTTGCAAGTTGTCAGCTCTTTAGGATGGAAAGATTTACAATTACAACACTCTTGGAGAATTTCATTGCATTTGTTTGTCGTGTTTCCCAGTTTGAAACACTTTTGACACTGAATAGAGGCTTAGGTTTGAATTCCTTGTGTGGTTTGATTTGCGCAAATAGGAATAATTTTCATGGGATATCAATTTTATCCTTTAGTGTGAATAAGAAGGATCTACTAGTTTTTAGGCCAGTAGAGTTAGGTTTTCCAAGTTGGGTAACATCCTCAACTGGGATTGTGTTACCAGCCCTATCTGAGAGGCCTTCTTTTAACTCCTGAGTAGATATCTCTAGGGGAACATTATAAACTACAATTTTTGTTGGTGATTGTTTTGGGTTCCAATTAGATGCAATAATTGGGATATTCAGAAGGGATTTAAGGTTAATTATTGTATCTGCTGATTTCTGATCTTCTACAGCTATTAGCAGAGATCCATCACGGTTAATGTTAAGAGAGAACATTGATATTAGCAGTTTAAAAATTGCAAATCTTATTGCAGTGATCCTTTTTATTTCAATAGGAGTGGTGGGAGTAATTTTAAGGTAAATTCCCAAGTTTTTGAAGGGAGGATCCTGGGCAGGCAGAGGGAAAATGCATTTAATTGGGGAGATTTTTTTCCTTTTTTTAGAGCTTCTAGAGAGGACCTCTTGAAACCCATTATCATCATTTTTGTTTGCATTAGGATCTACAATTATCATTGTCGTATTCTCCGAATTGGAGCTATCATTAGAACTTTCAGATAATGTGCTTGACCAGCCAGGATGGGTATCTTTCACTATGGAATTTGATTTGGGATATGGGGGGACGTTTTTTTTGGAGGACTTCTAAACATTGCCTATTGGAAAAAGCTTTAAACACAAATATAAAAATAAAACAAGAAGGTAAAATAGATGATATCAAACCGTCTGCACTATACTATGGGGAGGATAAACACCACAGTATAGCCCTGAGGATGACTTGAGCAGGATAGGTTTGGTACAACTGCTGATTAGAAGCGATAATAATCACAAGAAAATATATTTAGGTTTTCTTATAAGGTTGCTGTTGTGTTGTGTTATTTAGCATAAAAAAAATACAAACAAATTTACAGCGGCCATCTACAAAAACCCGAAGGTTTGTTTATGATGGCTGCAAATCCAAATGACACCTAAAAATGACTAAAAATGACACCTTGCAAGACAGATCTTCTGCTTAAATGAAGTAGGCCTAAAAGAAAATTGTTTTAAGCTTTACATTTTGGCCCAATCCCAATTTATGAGGATTCAAAGTTCTGAAAATATATTTCCTAAAATTAGAAAAAAAAACATTGATATGGCTTAAAATTCTACTCAAATAACAGGAATTGTGTTTTCAGAACTAGGCCTAAAACCAGGGAAAAAGAAACCAATAACTGAAAATCAAAATACGATGTTGTTTTATCAAAATGTCATTTTTCAAATAGGAAAGTTTCTAAGACTTAAAAATCAGAAGAAAGTTAACATGGAAGTTTGGTAAAACCCTCCCAGGGAATATTTTTGGCCCTGGACTCGTTACTAAAAGTTTCACTTTCATAACCTAACCCCTTTCCAAGATAGCAAAAACTAGCTAAACTAGAATTAACAGCACCCTAGTCTACTTTTGTTCTATTAACACTTTAATGAGGACAGTACTACTTTTGTATTATATTAATCAACACAAGTTTTTGTACAAAATAAGTTTTGCGAAAAAAAGTAAAGAACTCCATTAAACCAAAAAGAACAAAATAGAATCAAATAATCTACCAAGCATACAACTACCACAAATCAGTATCAATAAATAAATGAAACCCAAATCAAACGGAAATTAAAATAAGTCAAAATCAAAACGAGCAGAAATTAATATGAGTAGGGTTCTATACCCTATTTTAGTCATGATTCATTGCTCAACCGGTTAAGACCGTATTGCTTGCTATCGCCCACTCTATGAATCACGTAATGAAATGAATGACGATGGTTTATTGCTAAATTATCTGCATGCTGTGATATATTGAAAACTTTGTACAATCTGATAAAAAAAGACAATCTGAAAATACAAGCCTTTCCCTAAATAAAACTCAACAACAGAAATCATTAGCTTTTATTCCTCTAAAGTGATTTAAGGTTCAAATTATTCGTGATATGAGATTAAAGCAATAGTACAGTGGTGGAAAAAGGACTAATTTAGGACTGGTGGCTTCTTCTTTTGCCAGTAAGTCAATCTTAGCTATTACTAAGTTAAGATGGGCAAGAAAAAAAAAATAAAAGGAGTCGTCCAGATATTGATTCTAATGAGGATATTGCTACAAGTAACCCAAATACGTCAGGAAATCCGGATATTTGGAAGCCAGTGACAACTCAGGTTTCGTTAATGACCCTATCAGAGGACTTTGCAAAGATGATGGACATTATGCGTGAAACTCGTAGCTCAGTCCAATCAATTGATCAGCGATTCATTGTAGTAGAAAATAGAACAAAAGCAATTGAATCAGAGCAAATAGCCTTAAGGTCTGAATTCTCCGGGATTAAGTCTTGTACAAATGCTGTAGAAAATGACATTTCTTTGTTGAAAAATGATAATTTTAGCCTGCAGTCAGTTAGATATTTGCAGTCAGTTAGATAAGTTAAATATTTTAAAGAAAAGACCCTGTGTATGTCTGATAGGCTTATGGCAGCAGAATATCAGCCTAATGAAAACAGTGTGGTTGTATGGAATGCAGTCTTTGAGGATGAAGATCAAGCCAAACGTATGTTTACCGAGATATGTACAAATGGACTAAATTTACCAGTGATACCCCATTTTTCAGTTGTTGCAATAAAAAAGGATAAGAAATATTTTAAGGTTAATGTAAAAAACCGTGGAAACAAGATTGAAATCCTTAAAAATGGGAAGAAGCCTAAAGGAAGAAAGATAGCAAACCAGGGAAACATTTATGTGAGTGATGATGCCCCATTTTCTGTGAGAGAGGCAAGAAAAAAACTATATGAAAAAATATTGTGTCTTAAAACAGTGGGTATCATTTCATGGGTATCAAACACAGTTCCACCATATCTTCAGTTTGAACGTCCGGGTGGTATGAAAGTGAAGTTTACGTATGATGAATTGATGGAGGAACTAGCACATAAGTCTCCTCCCTCCACAGCTTCCAGAGGTGCTAAAAAATGAGTGTTTTATTGAATGTGTTTATTTTACTTATTGGTTAATTATCTTTTCTTTTTCACTTGGTTTAATCAAATAGTTATGGAAAAGTTGATAGTGATAGTATTTGAAATGTTTGGGTTAATGATAATATTTATTTTTGAGTAAATAATTTAAAATGTTTGTTAATGTGAAATTATTTTGAGTGGGTGGTAGCGGGCTGATGTCTTTTTGAATTGTTTTGCCTTGTGCCATGAAGCTTGCAATAATGTGTTTTTTTAAATTGTATGTCCGCTTTGCCGGAATATATTTTGTTATTTTTTTTTGTATTTATCTAGGTCTAGATATATGTTTAGGAGATAATGATATTTTTCGCCTCTGCCACCCTCTACCGTCACATACATTAACTTTTATTGATGATGGTTAGAGATATCATTTTTCCTCCTGAAAACAGCAATGTCCTGCAACTTTAAAGTCGAAGGGTTGATTTTTCCAGCCCGTTTAATGAAAGGATAAATAGAAATGTAGATATTAATGCCACTGAGATTTTCACAAATGAACCATCAAGGTATATTTTTAAAGAAGGGGCACTGCCCTTGTATTGTGATAGGGGCCGTTTTGGCCTCAACATTTTTCATTTGAATTGTCAGGGATTGAATTCTGCGCATAATTTTTTATCAGGATTAATAAATACTAATGTCTTTCAGGTGATTGCTTTAACTGAAACGTGGTTAAATTACTACATATCCCTGGTTATAATTTATGTGTAAGGAATCGCGAGTATTACCAACATGGAGGCCTAGCAGCTTACACTCAGGCTGATTATAAGGTTTCAATAAGAGAAGATCTTACAATATATAGAGAGAAAGTTTGCGAGTGTTTTGTTTTACATATAACTAGAGAGAATTTGAACTTTTGTGTTGTTGTAGTATATAGACCTCCACAGAGCCTGCTCCAAGACTTTTTGGACCTATTTGAAAAACAATTAATGAAACTTCCGATTAACTCTATGCCATGTTTTATTATGGGGGATTTTAATATTGACCTTATAGATCAGTCATCTACTAGCACTGAATATATTAATAAAAGTTTATATAATGGGTTTCATCTTTGTATAAACATCCCTACAAGAATTACGGGAACATCAGCTAAGCTTCTGGATAACATTCTTTCTAATGTACCCTTGAGTCTTCCCAGGGTCCTTATCAACGATGTATCTGACCACTTTGGAGTTTCAGCTAGCTTTAGAACTGTCACGAAGGTGGTTAAAGGCAAAAATCAAGGATTCCAGTGATCAGTAAAAATGTGATGGTAAAACTTAAAAATGATATAGAAAAGGTGGATTGGTACGATGTTCTAGGCAAAGTTCAGGACGCAAATTCAAAGTTTGTTTTATTTTATGAAAAGTTGCAGAGTTTGATAAGTCAAGTAGTCATATTGAAACCGTTTAATAGAAAGCACTCAAGTAAAAAACCTTGGATTAGTCCTGTGATTTTGAAGCAAATAAATGTAAGAGATAAATTGTTTAGAGCTCAAATAATTAACCCGACACAAGAAAACAAGCATTTATATAAAATTTATTGAAATAGGTTGAATACAATTTTAAGAAATGAAAAAAAGAAATATTTGGAGAAAAAGTTTAAGGAGGTCGAAGGATGCCCTAAGAAAACCTGGGGACTAATAAAAGAAGTGATTGGATTAAAAATAAATAGTGTACATGATGAATTAGTTAGTGTAATTGGAAAGACTTTGAATTCTGAAAAGGACATATGCAATGAATTATTTTTTTCGAGTTATTTTTCGAATATGAATTTAGCTATGTCAGTTGTACCTGATAGTGGTGATCCAACGTCCGAGTCCTTACTGAGGGACTCCATTGATGTGTCTCTTCACATTAGACTTCTAACAGTTGATGAAATTAAAAAAATTGTTTATGGGTTGTGTAGTAATTCATCTGGTAGCAATCATATTACTCTAAAAACACTTAAATGTATTTTTCCTGTTATAGCTGAAGTCTTATGTGGGTTAATTAATGAGTGTTTTCGTCAAGGAAAATTCCCAAACTGTTTTAAAGTTGCCCGTATAACCCCAATTCATACGGGTGGTATTCAAAATGACCCAGGCAACTATAGATCGATATCTGTTTTACCCATTATTTCCCGTGTTTTAGAGAAGTGTTTTAGTATTAGAATGATGAGTTTTTTGGAGGATCATAAGTTACTGGTAGAGACACAATTTGGGTTCCGTAGAAAAAGGACAACAGAACAGGCGATGATTTATTTAACAACTATTATTAATGATGTATTAGATAAAGGTTTCAAAATAGGTGTTATATTTTTAGATCTGATGAAAGCTTTCGACACTTTGGATCATGAACTTCTACTTAAGAAGTGTGAGGTGTATGGTTTGAGGGGTAAATCATTAAATTTTTTAAGAAGTTTTTTAAGTAACCGTTATCAGTATGTCTAACTAAATGATTCTTCTTCAGAAAAAAAACGTATTGAAATAGGTGTTCCGCAAGGATCAGTTCTTGGTCCTATATCATTCTTGATATTTATTAATGATTTACCAAATTGTCTAAATAATTTTTGCTATAGAATAAATGAAATAACGGAAAACCCGACTAATGAAACAGTTTCACTTTTTGCTGATGACACAACAGCCATTAGCACAGCTAAGACAGCGGAGCTGCTGCAGATTTCCATGAAGGAATCAGTTAATAGAATTATAGCATGGCTGAGGGTAAATAAATTAAGGATTAACATGGCTAAGTCTAACTTTATTATTTTCTCGTGATCATCAAACTTTTACCCATGGATTAAGGAATTAGATATGCCCAATGGCGTTATAAAACGGACTGCATCTTTTAAATACCTCGGGATTGTAATAGATGAAACTCTATCTTTTAAGGAACATGTAACTTTAACTAGCAAAATTTTGGCAAGAAATCTCGATATAATGAAGAAACTCCAACATTGTTTTCCCAAGTCTGTCCTTCGCCATCTTTATTTTTCTTTAATATACCCGTATATACTTTATTGTTCGAGTATTTGGCTCTCTACTTTTTCTTCTACCCTAAAACCAATAAGAGTTCTACAAAATCATGCAGTAAGAATTTTAGCTGGTATGTCTCCACGTAAGTCTGTTCAAGAAATTTACCCAACTTTAAAAATTTTGCCGGCTGCATGCCTTCGTGAATTCTATGCATTGTGGTTTATTTTTAGACTGCAGCAGGATGTTCAGCCTCATTGTTTTGGTGATTTATTGTCCATTAGGTCTACTGTTCATTCTCATGATACAAGGGGTAGCGCGGACCTCTGTGTACCTAGAGGTATATCTTCCTGTTCATGTTTTTCTGTTCTTTATAGAGGTACGCGGAAATGGAATAGTTTGAATAGTGATATTAAGACTATTGGTGACCCCAATATTTTTAGAAAAATCATTAAGGAACTGCTTTTTGCTGAATATGAGTTTTGACTTATTAATTGATTTATTCATTGTGGGGGTTTTGTTGATATGATGTTCCCAGAGGAAGTATAATATATGATATTATTTTGTATTTATTGTTTAGTGTGATGGTATTAGTGGTGTCGGTGGCCAAGTGTTCTTTGTTTTAAGGATTTTGTTTTCTCTACCTCCCCCATGGACAAGCTTTGCTTTTTAGGAGAGGCAGCAATAATTTTTTGTTGATATGTTTTTTTTTTCAATAAATGCTTCTTCTTATGCTTTCTAAAAGCCAGAATATAATTTGTACTTTATTGAAAAAATTCAAATGAATTTACTGAAAAAAATTTGGATTGTCAGTTTAATATACATATGCTGATATATATTCCTTAAAATCTTAATTAATTTTTAATTTCTTAAAGTTATAGTGAAAACATTAATTTCTTAAAGTGAAAACATTTAAAAGGATTTTTTCAGTAAAGTACAAATTATATTCTGGCTTTTATAAAGCATAGAGTTTAGAACCCTACTCAGATTAGTTTCTGCTCATTTTGAGCTTGAATTATTTTAATTTCTGTTTGTTTTGGGTTTCATTTATTTATTGATAATTATTTGTGGTAATTGTATGCTTGGTAGATTGTTTGATTCTATTTTTGTTCATTTTTGGTTTAATGGAGTCCTTTACTTTTTTTTTTGAAAAACTTATTTTGTGCAAAATGTTTTTTTGATTAATTTCTGTTTGTTTTATACTGACATAGTGTTTTTCAGGGAGAAAGACTGAGACTCTTCTGCATTTAAACAACCATCCTTTCCATAAGAACTTTTAACACCCCCTGGGCATAACTTACAACCCTTGCCCCTAATATCTGGGGTTTGTTTCAACCCCAAGAGCCTTGTTTTGTCACATTTAGACTGTTTTGAATACAATGACTATCTCAAAATTTGTATTAGACCCATTTTTGGGACAATATGACGTGTGTGTAGGGGGCAAAGGTAGCTGCCCTCTGATGACTTTTACTCTTAAAAAGAGCACTAGAGCGTCTGATTACCAATCCAATGAGCCCCCTTTGAAGTTTATATGACCATGCTTTCTATAAAAACCTTATATGCCCCCTGGGCATAACTTACAACCCTTGCCCTGAGGGCTGGGGGGATTTGTTATCCTCAAAGACATATTTTCCAGACCTTTCTGATAGGCCTCACAAAATGGCTATATCAAAATTTTGATTAAAAGCTTTTGGGGAAATGATAGGCGTGGAGGGAGACATTTGCCCTCTGATGAATTTTGACTAATAAAAAAGGCGCTAGTCCTCTCAATTTCCAATCAAATGAACCCTCTTTGAAGCTTCTACAACAAAACTATCTATAAAAACATTATTGATTGGAAATGTTTGGGGAAATGATGGGCGGGGGGGGGGGGGTATTCTCCTTCTGAATACTTTTCAATGGTTAAAAAGGGCAATATCCTTCTCAATTTCCAATCAAAAGAGCCCTTTTTGAAGTTTTTACAACAACACTTTCTATATGAGATTATATGCCCCCAGGGCATAACTTGCAACCTTAGCCCTGAGGGCCATGGGGGGATGTCATAATCAAAAACATAATTTCCTGACCTTTCAACTACGTTCAGCAAAATTGCTTTACCATAATGTTGATCAGAAGTGTTCGGGGAAATGATAGGTATGGGGGGATATTTGCCCTCCAATCAATTTTGACTATTAATAAGGGCACTAGCCCTCTCAATTCCCAGTTGAACGAGTACTTTTTGAAGTTTCTTCAACAACCCTGGCAAAGACCTAATTTCCAGAACTTGTAACTATGTTGAACAAAATGTCTATCTCAAAATTTTGATTGAATATGTTTGGGGAAATGTTGGGTATGAGAGGGGCGTTAGTTGCCCTTCAATCCCTTTTGACTGTTAAATAGGGCACAAGCGCTTTCAATTTCAAATCAAATGAACCCTTTTTAAGTTTCTATGACAACGCTTTCTATAAAACCTTATATGCCCCTGAGGCATAACTTACAACCCTTGCGCTGAGGGCTGTAAGGGGAGTGTCATCCTCAAAAACATAATTTCCAGACTTTTCAACTACGTTGAACAAAATGGCTACAGTATCTCAAATTTTTTGTTGGATGTTTTTGGGGAAATGGTGGGCATGGGAGGGGTATTAGCAATCCTCCGATAACTTACTATTAAAAAGGGCACTAGCCCTTCAAAGTTTTTGAAGTTTCTATGACAATGCTCTATAAAAACCTTATATGCCCCCAGGGCATAACTAGGGGAACAGGTGGGCGTGAGAGGGGAGTTAGTTGCCCTCCAATCAGTTTTGACTAGCCTAAAAAAAGGGCACTAGCCCTTTCAATTTTCAATTGAATGAGCCTTTTTTGAAGTTTCTACAACAACATTTTCTAAAAAAAACCTTACATGCCCCCAGGGCATACCTTACAACCATTGCTTTGAAGGCTGTGGGGGGAGGGAGTCTCATCCTCAATAATCTAATTTCCAGAGCTTTCATCTATGTTGAACAAAATGCCTATCTCAAAATTTTGATTGGATGTGTTTGGGGAAATGGTGGATGTGAGAGGGGGTTAGTTGCCCTCCAATCACTTTTGACTATTAAAAAGGGCACAAGCTCTTTCAATATCCAATTGAAGGAGCCCTTTTTGAAGTCTCTACTAAAACGCTTTCTTTTAAAACCTTATATGTCCCCAGGGTATAATTTACAACCCTTCCCATGAGGGCTTTGGGGGGTTTGTCATCCTCAAAATCGTAATATCTAGAGCTTTCAACTACGTTGAAGAAAATGTATATCTCAAAATTTTAATTAGAAGTGTTTGGGGAAATGGTGGGGGTGAGAGGGGGGTTACTTGCTCTCCAATCACTTTCAACTATTAAAAAGGGCACTAGCCCTTTCAATTTCCAATCAAATGAACTTTCTTCAACAACACTTTCTATAAAAACCCTTATATGCCCCCAGGGCATAACTTAAAACCCTTGCCCTGAGGGCTCAGAGGGAGTTATCATCCTAAAATACCTAATTTCCAGAACCTATAACCACGTTGAACAAAATGAATCTTAAAATTTAGATTGCATGTGTTGGAAGAAATGGTGGGCGTGAGAGGGGGTTTAGTTGCCCTCCAATTACTTTCAACTATTAAAAAGGGCACTAGCCCTTTCATTTTTCAATCGAGTGAACCCTTTTTGAAGTTTTACGACAATGTGTTCTATAAAACACTTATATGCCCCCAGGACATAACTTACAAACCTTGCCCTGAGGGCTGTAGGGGGAGTTTCACCCTCAAAGACATAATTTCAAGACCTTTCAACTACGTTGAACAAAATGTCTCTCAAAACTTTTATCGGATGTGTTTGGGAAAATACTGGGTGTGAGAGGGGGGTTAGTTCCCCTCCATTAACTTTTTGGATATTAAAAAGGCCACTAGCCCTTTGAATTTCCAATCGAATGAGCCCTTTTTGAACTTTCTACAAGAAAACTTTCTATAAAAACCTTATATTTCCCCAGGGCATAACTTTCAACCCTCGCCCTGAGGGAATTGGGGTGGTTGTCATTTTCGAAGACCTAATTTGCAGAACTTTCAACTACGTTGAACAAAATGGCTATCTCAAAATTTTGATTGTACAGTATGTATTTCAGGAAATGGTGGGCGTGAGAGGGGGGGGGGTTAGCTGCCCTCCAATCACTTTTGACTTAAAAAGGGCACCAGCCCTTTTAATTTACAATCGAATCAGCCCTTTTTCAAGTTTCTACAACAAAGTTTTCAATAAAAACCTTATATGCCCCAAGAGCATAATTTATAACCCTTGCCCTGAAGACTGTGGGAAGGGGGAGTGTCCTGCTCAAAGATATAATTTCCAGAACTTTCAACTGCGTTGAACAAAATGGCTATCTCAAAGTTTTGACTAGATGTGTTTGCGGAAATGGTGGGTGTGGAAGGGGTGTTAGTTCCTATCCTATCAATTTTGACTATTAAAAAGGGTCCTAGCCATTTCAATTTCCAATCAAATGAGACCTTTTTTAAGAATCTATGACAACGCTTTCTATAAAAACCTTATATGCCCCAAGGGCATAACTTACAACACTTGCACTGAGGGCTCGGGGGGGGGGGTTCATCCTTAAAGACCTAGTTTCCAGAACTTTCAATTATGTTGAAGAAAATGGCTAACTCAAAATTTTGCCATGAGGGCTTTGGGGAAGTGTCCTCCTCAAAAACATAATTTCTATTTGACAATCAAATACAATGAACAAAATGCCTATCTAAAAATTTTGATTGGATGTGTTTGTGGAAATGGTGGGCATGGAAGGGGTGTTACTTGCCTTCCAATCACTTTTGACTATTAAAAAGGGTACTAGCCATTCCAGTTTCCAATTGAATGAGCCCTTTTCGAAGTTTCAACAACAACTCCTTTGATACAAAGTGCTCTGGTCTGGAAAAAATAATACATTGTGCCAACATTGTTCTTTACTTAAGCAGCGGTATTGCACTTTCTATGAAAAGAATTTCCAATTGAGTGAGTCCTTTTCGAAGTTTCTACGGCAATGCTATCTACAAAAACCTTATATGGCCCCAGGGCATAACTTACAACCCTTGCCCTGAGGGGTTTGGGTGGTTTGTCATCCTCAAAGACATAATTTTTAGAATTTTCTACAACGTTGAACATAATGGCTATCTCAAAATTTTTATTGGTTGTGTTCGTGAAAAAGGTGAGCGTGAGAGAGAGGTTAGTTGCTCTCCAATCACTTTTGACTATTAAAAGGGCACTAGCTCTTTCAATTTCTAATCAAATGAGCCCTTTTTGAAGTTTCTACAACATTGCTATCATAAAAACCTTATATGCCCCCTGGGCGTAACTTACAACCCTTGCTCTGAGGGTTTTGAGATGGCTATCATCTTCAAAGACCTAATTTCCAAAACTTTTAACTACGTTGAACAAAATGACTATCTAAAAATTTTGACCGCATGTGTTTGGGGAACAGGTGGGCTTGAGAGGGGGATTAGTTACCCTCCAATCACTTTCGACTATTAAAAAGGGCACTAGCCCTTTGAATTTCCAATAGAATGAGACCTTTTTCAAGTTTCTACAGCAAAGCTATCAATGACAGACCTTATATGCCCCCAGGGCATAACTTACAACCCGTGCCCTGAGGGCTGTGGGGGGGGAGGTTTGTTGTCATCCTCAAAGACCTAATTTTCAGAACTTTCAACTACGTTGAACAAAATAGCTATCTCAAAAATTTGATTGGATGTGTTTGGGGAAAAGGTGGGCATGAGAGGGAGGTTAGTTGACCTCCAACCACTTGCAACTAATAAAAAGGGCACTAGTCCTTTGAATTTCTGATCAAATGAGCCCTTTTTGCAGTTTCTACAACCAAGCTTTCTATAAAAACCTTATATGCCCCAGGGTATAACTTCCAACCCTTGCCATGAGGTCTGTGGGGGGGGGGGGGGGGGCCGAAAAATAATTTTTTTGGCTATCTCGAAATTTTGATTGGATGTGTTTGGGGTAATGGTGGGCGTGGAAGGAGTGTTAGTCGCCTTCCAATCCCTTTCGACTATTAAAAAGGGCACAAGCCATTCCAATTTCCAATCGAATGAGCCCTTTTTGAAGTTTCTGCGACAATTCCTTCGATACAAAGTGCCCTGGTCAAAACCAGAAAAAAAATAATACATTGTGCCAACATTGTTCTTTACTTTGGCAGCGCTATTTCGCTGCCTATGATAGG
The DNA here is from genome assembly GCF_049724085.1 of Artemia sp. Qi Xiang Cuo. Taxonomy (NCBI): domain Eukaryota; kingdom Metazoa; phylum Arthropoda; class Branchiopoda; order Anostraca; family Artemiidae; genus Artemia; species Artemia sp. Qi Xiang Cuo. The sequence continues at coordinate 56,270,974 of NC_142811.1, forward strand.
TCACCCTCTCTGGGACCATCAGCGTAGAAATATTTTTGGAATACAAATACTTTATTTGGAAAGAGCATAGAATAAAAATGCTAATGGTACTGCTTTCGTTCAATTAAACTTTCTCCATTGTGAGGTCAACAATATAGATATTTGGGATGAATTTCTATATAGCCTAGAATTCAGCTTAGAGGTATACCTGCTAGCAACATTGTAGAATAATGGCTCTTCTGAACAAAAAACACTCCAAAATAAAATAAGTAACACTATTTCATTCCTTATTTTGTGCACTTTCCATTTATAATATTTGCTTTTCTGATAATAATAATAATAATCTGTATTTAAGAGCCTTTTAAAGCCATATACAAAAAAGACAGATACTAAAGAAAAATGACACTCTATTTTACATCCTTCCCTTCAACACAAAATTTTCCACTGCCACAATATAACGGGGAGATCAAGACCTCATAAACCCACGAAGCAGCCTATCTTCCCCTCTTGGATAATTGATCCCCATAAATGAGAAAGCTGCTTACACCAGAGTAGGAAATGGCCCAACCCTTAATCATTCTCACCACAGCTCAAGCACCTACACCCGGCCTCCAGACCTTCCCTCATTTTCCTTACAACCTTACCATAAATTGGAAGACAATTAGCTCGAATCTTAATCAAAGTCCTCAGATATATAATGGGCAATCCCAGCTTAAAATAAAACTCCTGTCCAAAATTATGTTTTACTTCTCTAGGGTAAAGGCACTGATGATTCAACAGTACAATTTTGGAACCCCTGTCGAAATTATCCTTCAAAACAGGATAACTCCGCTTAGTCGTGACTTGGAACACTATCTCTTGAAGCCTTTGTTAAATTTTGACAATGCAAACCATGGACACTATATCCAATACACCCAGATAAGAAAAGAATATTCAATTCAATCAGTTTCCTTTTTTCATAACAAAATGAGCTCCCTACAATTTTTTGGCTATCTACGGTAATGTTTAAACTGTCATTACTTGCTTATTTTTTGAAAAAAAAAAAAATGTTTGGATCAGGACCAATGCATCAAGATACATCTGCTTTTCTTTGAAATGTAGCCATATTGGCTTTTTCTTGATAAAATTAAGTTTAAATGGCAGCTAATATTATATTGACGAAACTATGTCTGATGTAGTGGAATACCAGACCGACTAAAAATGTTCCTTCAGCCGAATTCAAATGTAGATATTGGCTTCTATTATGAGATTCATTTCTTTTGAGAATAACTTGTAGCAACCTTGTTGAAATTTTCGACAGACAGCAACAGGCCCTGTCAAAATATATGTGACTGTCGAAACTTCACTGAACATGTGAAACAGATGAGAAACAATTTGTGTCGAAATTCAAGGATCCTCTGACGGAAACATCGTTGTCAAATTACGGGTACTTTCTCAAAAACCAGAGATTTTGATGATTATTATTTGTAATAATATTTATCTTGAAAAAAACATTAAAAATTTTTTTTTTAAATTTTAGTTTTACTGATTTGAAGCTAGATTTCTCCATCATCTGAGGAACTGCCGCTTTGCCTCATGCTATGTTCGTATTTTTAATCATTTGACTTGGTTGATCACAACACCCTAATTCATTTATCATCGAATAAATCTGAAGTACACCCTCTGTTAGTAAATTTTATACATGTTTTCTTTCAAATTGATACCAAGCCTTAAAATACAAAATATTCTCTCTGAACCTCTCACTAATTAGCGTGGAATTCCTATCCCACCCATAATGGTAATGAAACATGTTAAGCTCCTCAGTGTCACAAACTTCTAATAATCTTAAGCAGGACATGCATATTTCACGAATTTTAGACTTTCCGGACAAAGGATAGTTAAAACTAAATTTTTTTAAAGTGGATTAAACTTGTAGATTAACTTTGAAATGGCTAAATATTGACAGCACTTTATTTGTGAACAACAAAGCAATCTTTGCTGGACCATTAAAGCTGAGAGAAAGTGGGCCATTCTAGATAGCATTTATAAAGAGACCTATTATCACACTATTATATAACACATTATATTATTAAGACCTAGGTCACACAGTTACACTCCATATGTTTATCCAATTTTATCCCTATACTCGAGGCAATTTTTTCAGTTTCTTGCTTCCACTATCTGAATAGTATTTCATGTATTTACACATTTAAAGAAGCTGAAGCGAAACGAAGAAATAAAGAAAAAGAATAGGTTTGTCGAATCCACCTGCATCTGTCCACAAGTATTTTGACACGTGTCGAATTGGGTTCCGACTTACGGCTAAAACATATTACTTTTTTGTTCTGTCGAATTTGTAGGTGAAAACGCTCCAATTTAAGAAAATCGGAGTTTTGTACCCTTTTCTGATAAAACTCAAATTTCTAATCAAACAGTTAGATTCGTAGATATTTTTTCTACATACTGAAACCCTTTTCAAACCAAAAGTAATTAAGCCTTCTGGAGTAGAAAAAGTATTCTTTTTTACAAAAATATCAAATCATCAGTACACTTACCCTATACAAAGTAAGACTCGGAGATTTAACCACAGCTGATTGCCAGAGTTGCACTTCTTGGTCTTCAAGTCTTGCACTAAATTCCTTGAAGAACTCTTCATGATCTTTTGTCCCTTTTCCTTTCTCCCACGAACTTGAAACTCCATTTTCAACTAATATCCTTTTGATTTGTGCTGTTCATGATGTTTTGTTACACTGAAGGAGAAGATCTTCATATGCTGCTCGGGTAAATCTATTCTGGGGAAGTTTGAGGAGTCTTAACCAAAATTTGATGATTTGGATGTATCTTTTCAATTTCAGGTTAAATATACCAAGATCACCTTTTAATGGTAACGTAGGTGTTGTGTTCTGTAAGCCAGAAACCCGTTTATAATATTAAAGTTGAAGGGTTTCTAGTTGCTTTGCCGGCTGATACCCCCAAATTTCTGATCCGTAATTTAGGATAGGCATTATTTTAGTATTAAATATATATTTGTGGAGGCTTAAGTCACTTATTTCTGATGTTAGTGTGCTTCTTCTTCTTCTTCTATTTCACAGCAGGTGGGCTTTTCAGTTGATACTATTTAGCCCTTTTCCTTTTGCTTCACTCTGTGGGCTACAGAGCTACTGGCTTGGTTGTCTCTTATTTATTAGATATTCTCAAATATCTTTCAGTAGATCTTTCGACTCAAGGAGTTCAAATATAAGATGATTGATATCGATTTCTGTGCTCTGTGTGCAGGAATAGTCTGCTAGGCTCTTCGCTGATAGCGAGATTTTGTGGTGTTTGAAGCACTTTAACAGTTTAAAATGCAAGCTATACTGTGCAGACGCCAGCATATTACATTCAAATAGGCAGTGGTCAATTGTTTCATTATTCATATTACAATACTTGCAAAGAGGGGACAGGGGAACTGAACCACTTGAATTAGGAAACTGATACGAGAATGCAGGCAAGTTTATTCCATTTGTTCCAGAACGAATTCTGTGATAAATTTTAGAAAAGTACTTATTGGGAAAGGGGGAAAGAGTAGGATTTTTCTTATTAAACATAATATCTGATAGTCTCAATCGGTTAATATCTCTAATGGCGATTGGTCTCCCACTTGGTTGGCCAATATTTATAGCATTTTTTGCTATTTCATCAACCTGATGATTACCACTTATACCAGAGTGGCTAGGAATATACTGAAGATAAGTTCTTATGCCACTTGAAGCAAGATTATCTATAATACTAAGACAATGATAAGTGTCAATTTCCAGCTTATACTGAGGAGCTGAAGACAGCAACTCAAGGCTTGATAAAGAGTCAGAATAAACTATAATATTATTTGAATTAGCAATCAAGGGTTTATTTTCCATAAGGTGTTCTAATGCCATGATTATAGCATTTAACTCTGCAGACATTATAGATACATTATTATACGATCTCTCACCCATTGCAATTTTCAGGTGAGAAAGGAAGGCACCACTTGCTACCTTCTCGTTCATTTTGGACCCATCAACAAAGATTTGGAAATGGTTTTTATAAGTAATTGTATTAACTTCAGCAAATTTTTTCTGGACAAAAGCAATAGGGGTCAAATCTTTAGTCCACTTTGAGAAATCAGTATTTATTATGGGGATTGACCAATTCCATGGAGGGGATTTGGGGAAAGTAGGTGCAATAGACTTTGTGGGTACAGGGAACTTCTTCTGGATATTGGCATACTCATTTGCAATGCCTCTATTTATGGCTAGAATTCCTAAACAATTATGTAGGGTGTGTGATCTATTTAATTTAATTTTTGTAAGATGTTTTATTAAGAGAAAGCTACTTCTCTCCCTTATTGTTGTTAATCCACTTTCTAAGCAGAAACTTGGTGCTTGTGGGTTTCCTAAGACCAAATATGAGACATATTATATTATTTTGTATTGTTTCAATTATTTGTATCTGGGTCTTTGCACATCCACCAAAGCAGACGAGCCTATTATCAATATGATGTTATATATATGATTTATATAACTGGAGTAAGGTTTTCTTCTTGCTGATCCAGTGTGTAGAAAGAAGTCTTTTTAGTATAATTGTTTGTCTATAGCATTTTTTTATTGTGTTTGAAATGTGGAGATGGAAATTAAGTTTTTGGTCAAGCATGAGACCTAGGTAATTAATATGATTATCTTCTGGAATAGTTGTTCAATTTAGAGTTAGTCTTGCATTAACATGATTTCGCTTTCGGTGAAATTGGATTATTTTTGACTTGGTAGGTGCAATGGGTAAACCTGAATGTTGAGAGAATTTTTCAAATTGGAAAAGTGACTTTTGCAGCTTTGACTGTGCAATCTCAAAGGTGTTGCCAGATGTCCATAGTACCAGATCATCAGCATATTGTAGAGTCGTGGGGGGGGGGAGATTCATGTCCCAGAGATACAGGGCAAAAAAGAGGCAGCCGAGGACTGCTCCCTGAGGAAGGCCTTTGGTTATTGTCTTTTGGGGTGAAGAGGCTGAACCTACACAAACAATGAAACTTCGCAATTCTATGAAGGATTTTATAAAAGATACTAGCTTGGGGGGTAGTCCAAGGTTTGCAAGTTTAATTAAAAGGATTTGATGGTTCACATTGTCATATGCCCCTTCAAAAGCTAGGAAAGCTGCAACTAGGACATTTTTTTTATAGAATGATTCATTTATTGCATTTGTTAACAATATGAAAGTATCTGTTGAGGAATGGGGTTTCCTGAAGCCAGTTTGAGTGTAAGGGATCATATTATTGTTTTCAACAAACCAGAGGAGTCGGTAATAAATCATTTTCTCCATTATTTTCTCCACCACAGGAGTAATCATTATGGGCCGATAGGACTCAGGGTTATTTTTGGGTTTATTTTTCTTTAGGATTGGTAAGAGGGACGAACATTTCCAGATATTGGGGAACATAGATGAAGCCCAAGCATGATTATAACAATTTAGATTCCTGTTTGTATGAAGGGGTGAGATTCTTTATCCATGTAGGGTGTATATTGTCATAGCTGCCGCTAGTCTTGGTCCAAATATGATGTATTGCATTATTCATTTCCTGGATTGAAAATGGGCTGGTTATATACTCGGATCCTGGGCGAGGTTGGTAACTTGGGTTCATAAGAATTGGGGGTATTTTGCTACAATTGTTTGATGTTAGCTTTTTCATTATCATTGTCATAATGGGTATTAATATGTATAAGCTCATACAGGAGTGGGTTGGGGGAAGTTTTTTTTCCCACAGATGTGGCTTATGACTTTATGTATAATTGGCTATGTATTTCTCTGGAGAGATTATTTACGAAATTATTCCAGTAGTTATATTTAGCATTTATTATGGTCCTTTTTGGATTAAATTCTGCTTGTAATTTTTTTAAATATGTAGTAGGTGTTTATTTATGAATATTCTCCCAGCTGCCTTTTTTGTTCTCAATTTATTTTGGCAATCAGTTGTAAACCAGAATTCAAGACTTTGTTTAGGGACGGTTGTCCTGGGTGTGGTCATGGGGAAAGCTTGATTAGCTGCATCTATTAGTAAAGATGCCAAAACTTCAGCTTGCGTGTCAACTGTTGCGTTTGAAATGCATGAATTTTGGGTGAAACTTGTAATTTCATCATTTAGCTTATTTTGGAACATAGGCCAATTTGCTTTAGTGTTGATATATTTGGAGGTATGTGATAGGGTTTCAGCAGGTTCGTTTAGGGAGCAAACTATAGCAAAGTGGTCAGTACATAGACTATCAATTTTATTTATATAAATTTTATTCAAAATATTTAAAGACACAATTTGTAGGTCAATTGTAGAGAAACTGCCACTTTGGGGTTGAAATATGTATTCAGGTTTGGAGGGGTAGCAACAGCTAATTCGTTATTATTTGAAGTCATATGCTCAATGAACTTACCAGCTTTATTTGCTGGTTTATTCCCCCACAAAAGGCTGTGGGCATTAAAGTCTCCACAAATAATAACATTTTTCAACATATTAGAATTATTTATACAGCTGAAGAAATCCATGGCATCTGTATTTTGGCCATTAGCGCTATAAAAGCTTATTATGTAAGTTTTTGTATTATTCAGCCAAACACTGATACCAATTGTATCAACATCATTTGAAAAATCAGGAAAGTTGATGCCACAGAATTGTATTTTATTTTTAATTAATAAAGCTACTCCGCCTACTTTTCTCTCTGATGATCTATCCTTTCTCAGGATAGTGTATCCCAGAGACTTAATTTGTTGATTTTGGGTTAAAGGAGTTTCCTGGAGGCAAGCAATATTGATGGAATTATTATTCATAAAAGATATTAATTCATTTAGCTTATTTTCTGTAAGTGATCTTACGTTCCACTGGAGTATTTATATGTGTCGTGTTGTTGATTTATTTGTTATGACTGTGTATCAATGTTCAGCTTTGTTATTAGTAGAGCAAGAATATTTTTTTGCTTGAATGAGCATATGATTAGGGATGTAGATTTTTGCCAATTCAGCAATGATTTTTGTTTTCTGTTGTTGTTGTATATTCATGGCCTGAACTGTATTGAAGTTTAGAATGAATAATCATATATTTGGGGTTTGAATGTTTGGCTGTGCATCCAGTTTGTCAGTTAAGGGAATAATTCCTGGTAGTGTTTCTGGTTTGTTTGTTGTTGGGAGGGGGTGCCAGGCCGACTCATCTCACTAGGCAAGGAGGCTTGTTGGCTTGGTGATTCTTTCTGATAGATATGTGAGCTGGGGGGCTTAAAGGATGGTGTTTTGTAAGGAGTACTTGATGCATTGGGAGTGTTTGACTTGGAAGTTTTATTTGATTTCAACATAGGTTTTATTTGGTGTGATTGGGCAGCATTTGCTTCCATAGCTGCAAAAGGGTATGGAATGGCCTTCTCTGTGGCTATTTGGAGTGTTAGTGCTTTTTTCTTATATGCAGGGCATTGTGATTCATTGGTGGATTCATGTGGGCCTTTACAATTGATACATGTAGGCTTTGTTGCAAGTTGTTGCAAGTTGCAAGTTTGTGAGTGTTGTTGCAAGTTGTCAACTCCTTAGGATGGGAGCCTTTACAATTACTACAAGCTAGGAAAATTTCATTGCATTTATTTGTTGTGTGTCCCAGTTTCAGAAACTTCTGACACTGGATAGGCTTTGGCTTGGATTCCTTGTGCGGTTCGATTTGCCCAAATAGGAAAAACTTTTCTGTTATATTAATTTTTTCCTTCAGTGTAAATAGGAAAGATCTACTTGTTTTTAATCCATTAGAGTTGGGTTTACCCAGTTGAGTGACATCTTCTACAGGAATTGTGTTACCAGCCCTATCTGAGAGCCCTTCTTTTAACTCCTGAATTGGTATTTCTTGGGGAACACTATATACTACTATTTTTGTTGGGGATTGTTTTGGGTTCCATTTAGATGAGTTAATTGGGGTATTCAGAAGAGATTTTAGATTTAATATTATATCAGCTGATTTCTGATCTTGGACAGCTATTAGCAAAAATCCATCACGGTGAATGTTAAGAGAAAACATTGATTTTAACATTTTGAAAGTTGGAACCCTTATTGTAGTAATCTTTGTTATTTCAAAGGGGGTATTTGGAGAAATTTTGAGGTAAATTACTAAGGTTTGGGAAGGATAATCTTGGAAAGGAGGAGGGGAAATACTTTTGATTGGGATATTTTTTTCCCTTTTTTGGAGCTCCTAGAAAGGACCCCTTGAAAGCCATTATCATCTATAGTGACATTTGCTCCAACACTGATCACTGTCCTATCCTCAGAATTTGAGCTTTCATGTGAGCTTTGTGATAGGGAGCTTGACCAGCCAGGATGGGGCAAAAATGGATCAATTTCATTAGTATTTGGGGTGGGATCCGGAGGGACATTTTTTTAGGGCGAGTTCTTTGCATTGCCTTTTTGAGTAAGCTTTAAGCTAAAAAGGAGAGGATGATAACATGATTCCAGACCGTTTGTACTATACAGTGGGAAAAACTTCCGCAAAACAAACACCATAGTATGGGCCCGAGAAGGATTCTGAGCACGAGGAGCTCAGTACAGCTTCTGATTAATCGAGACAATAATTCAGAAAAAACTTATTTTTAAAATTTCTTGTTGCTGTTGCATCTCTGCAATCGCTGTGCTTCTACGTATATATTCCAAATAATGCATTTCTTCCTTTCTGTGCCGTTGTTGTAATATGACTTGTCCATTTTTCATTTCGACAAAGGATGAAACCTAAGTATTTGGATTTTTCCACCACGTCCAGCATTTTTCCATTCAATAAAAATTGTGGTACTGATTCCAAAAATCAGGATTTGGGATTTCGTGACATTCCTCTCTAGTTTCTTCTCTTGCAAATGTTTTTCAAGGAGATTCAAGAGAGTGTGTAAGTCATTCTTTGTGTTTGCCAGTAATATAATGTTGTCTGCCAATAGTAGCATTGACATCTTCAGATTTCCCAGTCGGAGAGTAGGTGCCCATCTTTGTCCGAAATAAAGAACAATATCATTAATAAACATAGCAAATAATTTTGGCGAAATTATTTCCTTGCCGCATGCCCCTTTTCGAGAAAAATGGCAGAGATATTCCCTTCCTAGTAACTTTCACAAAGCTTTTTTTCAATGAATACATTGATAATAGAATTTGTATAAAAGGGATTGGTAGACCTAGATTTAACAGAGCATTAAATAATAAGACACAATCTACACTGTCAAATGCTGATTTCAAATCAAATAAAGCCACATATAACTTTCCTTTACCTTTACAATATTTTCCTACAAGACCATTGATAATAAAACTCTATCAAGTGTAGAATAGCCTGGTCTGAACCCACCTTGTTCTCCTTGAAAGATTTTTTTCTCTTCTATCCGCATTCCCAGCCTTTTATCTATATTTTTTTCTATAACTTTTCCTGCACTGTTTAGGAGGCTTATTGGTTTATAGGTATTATGTTTAGCGGGATTACCTTTCTTATAAAGTGGGAGAATGAGTGAGGTTTTCCAGGTCATTGACCACTTCTTCTTTAAAATTATGAGGTTAAATAATGAGGCCAAAAAAGGTAATAGAACAGTTCTAAATGCATTGAAGATCTTCATAGGAATTCCATCGGGCCTGGGAACTGAATCACCTCGTATCTTGTCAAGTGAATCTTCAATTTCTTGTGGGATGATTCGGTTGCATAACACATAATCTTCCTGGTTCAAAGGGAATGATGCTCTTTCACGGTTATCTAGACCTAATACCTCTTGGAGATGTATGTTGCTATCCTGGGTATCTTCTTGTAGTTGTTTGAAGTAATCGGGCCAAGTTTTGGGGGCGCTCACCTTTGACTGTAGGTCTTATAGCCTACCTCTTTTTGATATTTCCCAAAACTCCCTACCATTATTTTCTCTAAAGCACTTTGAAAGAGTGGGTTTTTCTTTTCTTTCATAATTTTCCTTTTTCCCTTTTATTAATTTTTTGTGCTCTTTACGTGTTAAACGGTATCTTGTTAGTGCCTCGATTTTTGATTCATCATCCAGGGCATTCTTTACATTGAGTACTATTTTATCCAGATTAACGCTGTTGAATTTACATTCTTTGTCATAAAAACTATCTTCATTTTTCTGGGCTGGTTTCACTGATGCCTGTGATTCGCTTAATATTTGTGAAAACCTATTTGATAGTGTTTCCAGGTCGGCATTCGGTATCTCGGCCTTATACTTCAGATTGTCTATTTATTTCGCTATGAGTTCATTAATTAATTTCTCATGGACCAGTACCCATTGCTCATGTGACCAATTGCCGTTTTTTCTATATGAGGTAAAATTGCTAGTTCCTTTTTTTCTTGTTTCTTATTTGCATGACTCTCCTTATTTCTCATTTCAACCAAACAATATTTCCTTCTAGAAATAATATACTCTACTTTAACTGGAAAGTGGTCCGATCCTGTTCGATGTATCACTTTCACATTCAGGGATTCAGTTTAAAGCCCAGTATCAACCAATATATAATCAATTAAACTAAAGCAAGGTACAGAAACACAAGTGTAGTCACCCAAGCTTCCATCCTAAAAAAAATCTCCCATTGCCAATTACCAATCCAGAACCTCCACACAGTGTAAGCAGCTTCCTCCCCCATGAGTTAACTCTCCTTTTCGATCTTGGCTCTTTCGTGGTATAAAATACATTGAAGGAAAAATCTCCGCTACAGGGTCATCTTCATCATCTGAAACAAAATTCATATTTAGCTCTGATTGCTCAGCAGTGTAAGCGTTTAAATCACCTATTAATAACACTGAATCGCCACTATACCGCGATCTAATAAGAATCATTTCTTCCTTAAGTAGTGACCAAGTATCATCTTCACAATATGAACTATTCTCTGGTGAAATATAAACACACCCCAATATAAATCACTTCCCCAAAAAATTCAATACTTGCTTTGCAGACAACATAAACTGGAAAATTCCTGTTGCTTAACTGGCACTAGGGTAAAGGCACCGATGATTCGACAGTTTTTGTAAAAAAAAAACAGTTTCTACTCCACAAATCCTAATTTAAAGACTTTTGGTTTGAAAAGGGTTTCAGTATGTAGGAAAAAAATCTAGGAATCTAATTGTTTTTTGAGAAGTTTGAAGTTTTATCTGAAAAGGTACAAAACTCATATTTTCTGAAGTTAGAGCATTTTCACCTACAAATTTGACACAACAAATTAGTTACCTTTTTTCGACGCACTTCGGAACCCAATTTGACACATGCCGAAATATTTGGGGAATACCTGTGGGTGCAACCTGGTGTATTTGACACATGTCGAAATACTTTGGGAATACTTGTGGGCAGAACCTTGTGTATTCGACGCGTATATTCTTGTTTCTTTGTTTTTCTTCAACTTCATTTAATGTATACCAGTATAAAACACTATTCAAAAAGTAGAAGTAATAAACCTAACAAAATTGTTTCAAGTATGTAGAATTCACTATAACAAAATTGATTTAACAAATTATAATATACAGCCTTAAATACAAATAGTATTTAGTATAAAAAATTTAGTATAACAAAATTGTTTCACTGGCATTTCGGAAGGGATAGGGTCTAGGAAAACGGGATTTGTGGAGTAGAAACTGTTTTTTTTTTTTACAAAAACTGTCGAATCATCGGTGCCTTTACCCTAGTGCTAGTTAAGCAACAGAAATTTCCCAGTTTATGTTGTCTGCCAAGCAAGTATTGAATTTTTTGGGGAAGTGATTTATATTGGGGTGTGTTTATATTTCACCAGAGAATAGTTCATATTGTGAAGATGATACTTGGTCACTACTTAAGGAAGAAATGATTCTTATTAGATCGCGGTATAGTGGCGATTCAGTGTTATTAATAGGTGATTTAAACGCTTACACTGCTGAACAATCAGAGCTAAATATGAATTTTGTTTCAGATGATGAAGATGACCCTGTAGCGTAGATTTTTCCTTCAATGTATTTTATACCACGAAAGAGCCAAGATCGAAAAAGGAGAGTTAACTCATGGGAGAGGAAGCTGCTTGCACTGTGTGGAGGTTCTGGATTGGTAATTGGCAATGGGAGATTTTTTTTAGGATGGAAGCTTGGGTGACTACGCTTGTGCTTCTGTACCTTGTTTTAGTTTAATTGATTATATATTGGTTGATACTGGGCTTTAAACTGAATCCCTGAAAGTGAAAGTGATGCATCAAACAGGATCGGACCACTTTCCAGTTAAAGTAGAGTATATTATTTCTAGAAGGAAATATTGTTTGGTTGAAATGAGAAATAAGGAGAGGCATGCAAATAAGTTGTCATTTGTTGTCATTTTTCCCTTTCCTTAGCATTATTCAATGAAACTAAATAAAAAAATTTCAAATTTGAAAAATCTTATTTTTTTTGGGGGGGGGGAGTGGGTAAACACCTAGAACCCCCCCCCCCAGTATGTTCAGTATGAAAGAAAAACATCTAGGAATCTAATTGTTTGATGAGAAGTTTGAAGTTTTATCTGAAAAGGGTACAAAACTCCGATTTTCCGAAATTAGAGCATTTTCACCTACAAATTCGACACAACAAATTAGTTACCTTTTTTCGACGCACGTCGGAACCCATCTCGACATATGTCGAAATACTTGGGGAATACCTGTGGGTGGAACCTGGTGTATTCGACACTTATATTCTTGTTTCTTTGTTTTTCTTCAACTTCATTTAATGTATACCAGTATAAAACACTATTCAAAAAGTAGAAGTAATAAACCTAACAAAATTGTTTCAAGTATGTAGAATTCACTATAACAAAATTGATTTAACAAATTATTATATACAGCCTTAAATACAAATAGTATTTAGTATAACAAAATTATTTCACTGGTATTTTGGAAGGGGTATGGTTTAGGAAAACAGGAGTGGATTTCAAGAAATTTAAGATGTTTATTGTCATTATATTTGTTTTTGTGGATTTTATTTTCTTATGCATATTCTTAGCTTCATCCAAAACATAGGTCAGGTTTTTTTTTTTTGGGGGGGGGGGGAGGGGTCACTTTTGATATTTCTATGACATGGTTCTAGGTGTTTACCCACTCCATCCCCCCCCCCCAAAAAAAAAATAAGATTTTTCAAATTTGATTTTTTTTTTTTTTGTTTCATTGAATAGTGCTAAGGAAAGGGAAAAATGACAACCATGCGAACCTCTGTAATATTTGGCAGTAGCTGGCGCCCATAAATTCGACAGCTATATTTTCGTCAATGGACCCTGGAATTTTGACACCAATTATTTCTCATTTGTTTTACATGTCCGGTGCAATTTCGAGAGTCACCTATATTTCGACAGGGCCTGTTGCTGTCTGTCGAAAATTTTGACAAGGTTACTACTGTACAAGATATTCGCAAAAAAAATAAATCAATTTATAGAAGCCATTATCTACGTTTGAATTTGACCGAAGCAACACTTTTAGTGCGCCTGGTATTCCACTACATCAAACAAGAATTTTCGACACTTCGAACCTGGTTTCGACAATGTAATACTTGTTGCCATTTTAATTTAATTTTATCAAGAAAAGAAAATGTGACTAGAATTACGATAAAATCAGACGTATCTTGATGCATTTGTGCCAATCCCAACTTTTTTTTTGCAATAAGTAACAAAGTAACTGCGGTTTGAACATTGCATACCTGAAAAATTGTCTGGAGCTGCTTTCTTGTCAAAAACAGGAAACTGACTGAAGTATATGTTCTTATCTTATCTGAGTGTACCGGATATTTTGTCAACGTTTCCTATTGTTGAAATACAAAAGCAGCTTCAAGAGATGGCGCTCCAAGTCACGGCTAAGCAGAGTTATTCCGTTTTGAAGGAAAATTTCGACAGGGGCTCCAAAATTGCACTTTCGAATCATTGGTACCTTTTCTCCATAGTTCCTGGAATTCCTTGATGCCCTTCTATCTACACGAAAAACAACATAATCAAACACTGATATTTCCTCCTATGGCAGTAACCATGTTTCAACAAAGCAAGTTGTTTGTGGATCCAAAAATGAACTATTTAAACTGATATCTCTTTTACTACTTAGACCATGTACATTCAACGTAATAGCTGATAGTTTCTAAATATGGCTATTTCCCTATCCTACGACAAATGGTTGTCGCTCTGCTGGAGTTTGGGCATATTTCTTAGGACTACAACTTGTTTTTCTTTTCCGGTTTTGGTCCTTTATTTGGTCTTACATTTATTCGATCCTGCTTACAATCGTTGCTTAGGCTTATAATCATATCCAGATTCCTTTTCCCTTTCGGCTTATCCCTTTTTGCGTGGCTTCCACTAGGAATGTTAGGGTCTAGTACCACAACCGGGTTTTCTATGAGCGTTGTATCTGAATCACTGTTTGAGATGCTGTCAATTTACGGATCTGAATCGCGATCGCTAGAGGGGGATCGCATATAAGACTTTCTCGGGATACGGTTTTTCGTGCTGGCATCTTTGCTATGAGCTTGGTTCTCCATAGTCGGCTCCGCTATTTCCACCACTGTTTTTCTCTCAAAGTCATAAACGAACATCTGATTGTCTGTGCATAATTTTGTTCCGCATTGTTTCACAATTCTCTTTTCGATTATACCTTGAGATAATGTGGGTGCTAAAGCTATTCGGGCCTCGCGTTCTTCTGACGTATAATCTGGCGCTACTGATATCCTCTTTCGCTGGAAAAGGTTGGCATTTCTCAACAAAGTGTCTCATGTAACTTTGGAATTGAACTTTACTAAAATAGGGCGTGGGTTTTGTGGTCCCCTTAAACAAATAGCATCCCACTTTGATGCTTTTAAACTTGGAACAATATCACAGATCAGCGCAATTATATCATCTAATAGGCTTGTATTCGACATAAGAGGGAAAATTTATAAAAATCAAATTTGTCTGCTTCATTTCTTCCTCTAGCCGCATATTTTTCTTACGAGATACTTCCAGCTCTGCTCGAATGGTTGTCAATTCTTGAGCTGTCTCCGTTTGCTTAAGATTAAACTCTTTCATTTTAGCTTCATTACTTGTTAGGCTTAGTTTAACGTCATCGATACTCTACGACAGCCTAGGGATTTCGAACACTGCCTTTTTTATCTCTTCAAGCGCCGATGCTATAGACTGTCCTTCCATCCCTTTTCTATTATAAAAATAGAAAATTCTTAGCTTAGCTATTTGCAAAACATGAAACGAAGACTTACTCGCAAGGGGGGCTACTTCGTAAACTTGTACGGCCCCCCAGTTTCAAATAGTGCAAGTGGTAGATTAATATTCGTCAATTTTATTTTCAGTACAATTTTAATTCCAATATTAAAACACCAGCTGACCTACGCAGTTGTACTAAAGAACCTTTCTCAAGACTTGAGGGTCCCAGAAATGAGAAAGGAGTACTTGGATTAGGTATGTGGCCATAATTCCTCTAGTATTGTTGAACTGAGAGCAATGAAAGTGGGTGGCGCGTAGTACTAGCTGATAAGGACTCTGCCAACGCAGTTGCGTAGGTGTTATGTGCTAACGATAGATCTGTTGAGGCAAAAGTGAAACAACCATCTTTCTACGGAATAGCACGCCACGTTCCTGCAGATAAGAGCGATGTGGAACTCTGCGAGATTATTCGGAACTGTTCGAGAGCTTCGCAGTTGTGTAATTCTTGGTTGTTGAAACTTCAGTTCTCTTCCAAAGTGGACCTTAAAAGCGCCATTAAATCGCCACCAGTGATCCATTACGAACGCATCCCAATCTCTGAATATCTGTTTCTTCCAATGATATGTTTCATTTGTCAAGCATTTGGTCACGCGGCCAAATTCTGCAAGAACAAAGCCAAGTGTTCTAGATGTGGGGATAACCACAGTAGCACTAAGGACAACCCTTGAGGCAAACAGATTAAATGCGTACTCTGTGGTTCGGATAAATATTCGTGCTACAGTTTCAGCTGTCCGGAAGCGCAAAAGTTACTTGGAGTTAAGAAATGAATCGCGAATTAAGTTTGATTACTTGGAACATTAATGGAAATGTAATCAACAAACTGCCAATCCTCGAAAATCTAATTCGCAGTCATACGAAATGGATTAAGAAATGAATAACGAATTAAGTTTGATTACTTGGAACATTAATGGAAATGTAATCAACAAACTGCCAACCCTCGAAAACTTAATTCGCAGTCATAACATTGTATGTCTCCAGAAACATTTCCTTACAAAAGAAGGGACTGAACTGTTAAATATCAGTGATTCAATCGATCTTTTTGCAGTTGGTGTGAAATCGAGTGGTAGAGGCCAGCCCTCAGGCGGTATCGCAATCCTTGCTTCAAAATCTTTACACGCGACAGTTTTCCAAGTATCCGATAATTTTCTTGCGATCAAGATTGAACGGACAATAATCTTCTCAGTTTATCTGCCTACGTACTACAAATAATCTAGATCAGATTCCAAGCTCAATAGTGCTTGTCAGAAATAAGCAAACGCTATTGCCAAAGGTCGCACCCCAGATTTGTCATACGTTGTTGCTGGAGATACGAATTGTGATTTGATGAATCCGGAAAGCCTTAGATCCCAAGTACTCTCGACTGCATGCTCTGGTCTAAACATAATGGAAAATGATCTCGATTTTATGTATGTGCATAACTCTGGAGCTATTTACTGGAGCTGGTAACTAAAAGCTATTTACTTTAGATCATCTTTTTGTTACCTACCTCACCTCTTCACCTTAATTTATTCCTATTTTAATAGAATTAGTCTTCTTAATTTTAATCTGCTTATTTTTACAATAGTCTCTGCCTAGGAGAGTTTGAACAAACCATACTGTTCTTCCTAAAACTGCAGTGAACTCTGAATTAAAACTTGTGTACAATCCGATAAGTTTCAATAATCTAAGTATATTGTCTTGGACAAGTCCAGACTTACTATTTTCTCTTCATTCCTTAACAGGTCATTAATTGGTTTAAAACATCTTGCTGTATTTCAAGATCACTGATAATTTTACATATTGACAAGAACTAACATTTTTCAAATTCATACCTTCTATTTTTCTTTTATATTCCTCTTATTCTCATAGGATTTGTCACAAAGCAATTTTGTACACACCCCTCCTTTTTTCTCTCTTTTTTCAAGGCTGAAGTAATTTCGCTAAAATTCCTTGCTAATTTATTAAATTCCTCCCACAGTACCCTCTTAGACTTTGTAATCTATTTTTCTAAGATTACTATATTGACCTTCGATATTTTTAAATTTTAAATCATTGTTAACTATCATATTAATTTGTTCCTGAAAAACTCCCCTCGAATTCTACTTCTAGAGTCTACCAGCGCCATAACTTCCTGGAAGGTGATTTACCTTTCCTAAACTTCACTTTAGATTTTAAGCATCCAGCTTTTTTTTAGTTTTAAATCTTGACTCTTACAATCAACCTCTAACTAATTCCGACTTCGGGCCCTCTCTATTGTTTAAATAATGATGCGTTTATTAGAAAAAAGCGCTTGTCTTTACAATAAACTTGTTAAACAGTTTATGCTAACAAACTGTAAGTAAGGAGCCAGGCTAATTGTGACAGTAGCTCTAAAAATCATGTTTTGATAACAATAAGAATTAATAGTTTAAGTAACCTTAGGCTAATAATAAAAACTATTAAATGCATCATAAAATGGTTTAAAAAAATCTTGGCTGGATTTTGAGATGTCCTGTTTTCATTTTAAACAGGTTTATGGGGAAGAAGTGTTGGCATTCATCCTATACTTTTCAAACAGTTTATGCTAACAAACTGTAAGTAAAGACAAACTCAAGCTAGTGGTAACAGAGACTCTCGAAAGAAAAGGGGTTTTGATAAATATATGAATTAAAACTTTACTCACAATTTGATTAATAATGAAACAATTAAAGGAAAGAAAAAAATGCTTTACACTAATCTTGGCTCTTTGCTGTGATGTCATGTAAATATTTTTAGAGTTTTTTTTTTTTTTTTTACTTAGGGAGTAGAAACAAGAATCTTTTGGTGTAACCTAACACAGTAAACGTTTCTTATCATGACATTTAAATTATGACTTTTCTCTGTGTTTGTTTTTATTTATTTTTTTTAAGGTTTTTAGATTTTAGTAGCCTTTACCCATTTTGAAGGTTCCAAAAGCATTCTTCATATTTGTTCATAATTATACACTGATTATCATCTTACTGTAGACTACAAATATATATGTTCAAAACCACGCAAACAAAAACACACGCCTAATGCTGTGTACAAAAATATACAAAGGTTCTTGATGCTTGAAAACATACCTTCATTCTTGCAAGCAGTTACATCAAATTTAGGAGAGACAAAATCAACTTCAAATTTCGTAGATATACTGGGCGGAATGATCAAAGTACTCTCCTCCTGCTTGGATAATATCTCATAATTTGTATTGCCAAAAACCTTTTCATCTTCATTTGGAAATAAGTTCAATTTCTGAAAGGAATATACAGATAAATTTACACTCAGAATAAACATAAGGAAACAGATCAGCTGCTCCACTAAAACTACAAGATTTTAAATTTAAATTAGCAAGAAAACGTTGACACTATTTTTAGCTTGAACTGCTTTTTCACCTTTGATTTCAAGGAAAATTATTTTCAGGATTATCACTTTACTTTCCCTAGCTGAATTTTGTTGGGATCCCTTGTTTAGAGATAACACAGTCCAGGGTTTTCAAAAATATTCAATAAACTTATTTTCTATATGGGATGAATTGTCAAAATTATAAAAAAAATTTTTATATGGCACAAATTGCTATCAGAAAACATGTCCAGAAACATCTTAAATGAATAATTGACTATTTTTATTTGGTCCACTTTTTTTCTGATTATAGAGGTAGCATTAGTTAGCATTCACTTTCGTGATATAACAGCTATTTAGCTATACAAATACCAACAATTCTTTTCCAAATTTATTCTGCAGAGACCATTGTCAACGATGATTTACATCTTCATTAATGAAAATTGCTGTGAATTTTATTTCAATAAGAAAATCATTGTGAATTACTAATGTCTCAAAAGAAAGGACATATTTTTGATTATCCAAAGAATAGAATATAAAACGATTTCTTGATCCATGAAGGAATCTTCATGGACGGAACACACAGGTTAACTTGAAACAAAACATAAAAATTCTCCCAAAAAATTTTGGTAATTAATCAGATCTGCAAGTAACAAAGAGATTCACTATCATAAATTAGAATCCCAAAATCCTACTTTCCCCAAAGAACAGTTGTTATATACAATATTTTATATTTACACCCCCTCCCCCTGAAACAACCCCGTCCTCGTCCTACTTTTTGACCTAAGTCCACTCACAAATTAAATAAGTCTATTCCTCCCATTTTGGCAATATCCCAATATATCCCTCATTTAATAAATTTTTTATGTAACAAAAACAAAGATAAAATGTAAATTTTAGTCATGATTAAAAAACAATTCAGCTGAAAGTAAGGAGCACCAATAAAACTTGAAATAAACAAAATTATTAAGCATGTGACAGGGGTTGCCCTCCACAATATCTTGCCTTTTACGCAATTTTTTTTTATTATTTTCAAGACAGCTTCTGATTCTAATTAAATGTCACAATTAAAACAAAGGTATAAAAAGTCAAACTTTAGTGTAAAGAACAAGCTATTTAGGAAATGGCAATCCCCTCACAAATGTAATAATTTCTGTTTGTTTTGAGTTTTAATGTTGTTTCTTACTTCCAGTTGGAAAAACTTGTTTTTTTTTTTATTTTCGATTATTTATAATTAGTACCAGGATATCTGGATCTCCCTCAATGAAAAATTGTCTCCCCTTAAGGACAATTCTTATATTGGAAAGTTTCTCTCACCATGTAAATCCCCCTTGCTAAGAAAATTGCCCTTGGACAATTCGATTCTGGCTGAAAATTCCCAATGTAAAATTTCTTGCAGATAATTACGCCAGAGAAATTCTTTTTAGCACACTTTCATTTGAAAAAAAAAAAATCTGATTGTTTTTTAAATCATGCCAGAAATCCGCCTTTTTATTGAAGTTTTTTCCAGAAAGTCCCTTCCTCCCTTCCGGAAGAAAGCTGTTCTGCAAAAAATTCTTTCCGTGGATAATTTCTCCCATTGAAAATTTCCCATGCAGAATTCTTCCTCTAGAAATCCCCCCCCCCCTGGAAAGACCATTTAGACAATTCCAAACTTGTGAAAAAAATCCAGAAAATTCTGCTTAGCATCTCCACAGAGAGAGTAAGACAAATAAACAGAATTTTGAGTAGGAATTCTCGCTCATTCTCTCTCTTGGAGAGTGTACCCCCTGGAAACTTCCCTCCCCACAGAAGATTTTCCCCATCAATAGTCCCCCAGCAAAAAATTCACCCTTTCCTTGAACAAACGTCAGCATATTTTCAAATAACAAATACTATAACTAAGCAATTGGCAAATTGATAATTTACAGACCATTCCCCAGGGGCTATGAAGGGGGGGGGGGGGTCACGTCATCCTCAGAGACATTGTTACTGGATCTTTAAACTATGCTGAGCAAAATGGCTATCTCAAAATTTCGATCAGACACCTTTAGGGAACAAAAGTGCATTGGGCTACTTGCCCTTCAATTTTTGGGTCATTTTTATAAGTTTTAGTTTTCATTCAAATGAACCCTCTCACAATCTTCTAGGAACATTATTTTGATACAATTACCCCGGCGTGGAAAAAGGGGGGGGGGGAATAGCATGGTAGTCATGCTTCTTGGCAGTTTTCATGGCCTAGAGGAATTTGTTAGCAGACTTCGTCAGAAAATGCTATTACTTCCACTATCCCTGAATTTGTTTGCAGCTTTTGGAATTTTGCTGAGTTATGCTATTGGCCACTTTGTAACTTTTTCCTTACCTACAATTTCCCCTAATAAGAACAAAAAAACATGCATCTGTAATCTTTCTTCTGGCAAAGATAAAAATTCCACAGTTTTGTAAATCGGAGCTTGAAACCACAGCAGTATTTATTTTCTGATATGCTAAGTCTGATGGTGTTATTTTCATTAAGATACTTTGACTTTTTACAGTTTTTCGTCCTTTTTCAAAATCAATAGAATTCTCTCCAGTTTGTAGTTTTTGATATTTAACACTAAACTTAATTTATCTTACATATTTGGAATCAGCATAGTAATCCGATTTTTTTAATGTGTCTATTGATATCAAAATCCTATTTTTTAGAGTTTTGTTTACTATTAAACTGGGTTACTTCTAACTTAGTTTCTTACCACAAAATGTTTGATTACTTGGCTAAATTCTTAAGACTACAACTAACCTTGCTTAATTATGGCTTCATCAAAAACATCAGTTGCATCCATGTTACAGTCAAATTGAATGTGTTATTCAATCCCAAAAGTAAGTTACTTCTTCAGGTGACCAGACTTTAGGTTTCAAGACTTTCTTTCCTAGAAAAAAGTCAATTTTTCAATTGGACAATTAAAAACTTGATGTGTTTCTTATCTGTTCTTTATCCGGGTCCAATCCCATGTAAGAGCACGGTATACAAACATAGCACCCAGCTTAAGTGTGTTGTGAAAAACTTTGTACTAGCAATAATGGCAGCAATAAAAAGAAAAAGACTGATCTAAAGAAAACATATAAAATACTTATAGACCAAAGATGAGATAGACAATATAGATCAAATATTACATATAGACAATATAGATCAAATATACAGGGAAAAATTAATCATAGCTTCCTCCCCCTCCCATCTCAAATATAAGCAAAAAATCCAAATCAATGTGTAAAATTTGATCAAAGTGGACAGTCCCAAAGTTTTGAATAGATAAAATAAGTAAATAGATAAGCCATACTGGACTCAGTATGTGATATACTACCATCCACTGGGGGTTATTATGACACATTTGACTGTGTCCATTATTAACCCTGCTTCTAAATATCAGTGAGCAAGAACAATCTGAGAGATTCTAAAAGGAAACCAGTATAAGTTATTAAAACATTAGAAACATACATAGCCTATACTTTTTACAAAAATAAGAAATAAAACCAACAAAAACATTTTATACTACCCAACACTTTCCTATACCATAAAAGAGCAATTCCCACAAAGCAAAAACTTAAACTATTATGAATGGTTGATAAATTTTTGTTCCTTAGCTGCAAATTTAACCCATTTAGTATAGTTTAAACAATTTTGGGTAGTCCTATACAAGTAACAGTGATCTTATTACCCCAATTTTTTAGTAAATCTCCAGGATTATACAGCAATTTGACTATTAAAATGGTGATTAGCAGTATAACTACTAAGTATCTTACCCTGTCAAAAGTTAATGTTTCATTTAAGTTTCTTCTTCAATTGTAAACAATATTTATCCAACGGGTCTGAATTCTTTAACAAACAAACCTACTATGAAATACAATACATCAAGCATTTTGAAACAAAAGAAAAAGATGTTACTAACAATGGCATCATTTCATTCTGAGCAAAGGTGGAGGGGGGGGGGGGGGCTAAGCAACCTATATGGGCCCCCTAAGTTTGCCGGCTTACAGTTATTGAAGATCAATATTTCTTCATTGTGGTTAGCACAGGTCTGTCCCAAAATCGACTAGTAATAGTAAGAATCAATTAAAAAGTATTAATGAATACAGAGAGAACTTAAGTTGGAAAGTAATTTACTGTTTTGTTGCAACACTGGAAATGGGCAAGGTCTCATTTTTCCAAAAATATTAACCCTAGCATTGAAATCAAACCATTTTACAAGAGTCTTTTTACTAGATATCAACATCAAATCACTGAGTCTTCTGTCACTATTGACCAGACAATTGTAAAGTTCAAATAAATCTTCTTGCTTATTGGCTAATGAGTCTATATATCTTCTCACAAGATCCATTTGCAAGGCCAGCAGAGTTGTGTCAATATAAGTTCCTTTTTAATTTGCTGCTACACTAGCTAGTCGGCTAGTATTGATAAAATGCAGCAGATCAACATATAACTCAGAGATTGACTCTAACGGTGGAAGAGCATTCATGAAGTAACTTTCAAACAGGGAGCACAATATGTCTGTCCTGAGAAAATGACCCCTTCTGAAAGCATTTTTAGTTGATTCTTTCACTTCAACACGATTGCTTTTTCCCAAAGTCTGAATCGTTACAAAATCATGTAAGCAGGAAGCTAATTGCTGTCCATACTTTGGTCTTTTACATGAAGAATCAGAATTCTGAAAATTTTGCAAAAGGTCTTCAGTGAGGCTGCACACACAAGAAAACTCTTTTGCTTTATGAAAGATTTCATCAAAACTATCATCAGTTTACATTTCGATAATTTTATCTCACATAACTGCAATAAGACAAAAACACACGCCCTGCGTCCTGCGTGGTCAACTTCCTGCAGCTGCTCAGACAGACTTTGCGGTACAAAATGTCTGTTAGATGGAGTATAAATTTAAATTCAAATGTCTGAAGTCAGGCTGCAAGTCCATAGGCCTGAGCTGCCAAATTGATAAAACAGCCAAAATACAGTAATATTTATTCAGTACATTGTTCAATGATCTATTTTGGGATGCCCATCTGTAGTAAATGATTTCTCAAGCTGACGAACAGTTATGCCAATGACTTTTTGAGCATTAACAAACAGTTGGTAGCGTGTATTGCTATTGGCAATAAAACAGTACAGCTCTTGAAGGATGAAGAAGAAAGATGCCATTCATCTCATAAATTCTGAATGGAATCACAAAACAAAAGGTTGAGTCTCTGAGCATTGTAATTAATGTAAATTGCATGCAGTGCAATTGCTATAATACAGGGTTGCCCCCCTGAAAAGTGGCCGCTAATGAAACTGGCTTGGTATTTCCACAGAAAATTTTTAAAAACAACAAATTCTCATCTCCTTCTAGATGATGGTGAACAGTAAAATTCCCTCCCCCCGCCATAAATTTTCTTCAATTGACATCAATTGATAGGTCTGATTTTTTCATTCAATGCTCATGTTTTTATTGTATAGCTCTTATTTGTTATATTTTTTCATATTTTTCTCGCCTTTTTTTATAAGTTGGTTCAAGCTAAGCCCCCTCCCCCCCCCCCCGTTGATAAAGCCTTTCGTTTGTGAAATCAAAATATTTGGTCTTTAACTGTTGGCAAAAATTTCTTTTTAACTCTCTTATTAGCAAATCTTGCCCTTTTTCGTATTCTTGTTTTGTTATGATCATTGGTGTGTGAGATTAAGCACCATGACTTCAAGATTTTATTGATTCTTTGAATTTTCCTTTTATATAATATTTTTTCTTGTATTTCTTATCTTTCCTGAAATCAAAAAAATTATTGGTTGGAAATTCTCACTTTGATTTTTTTTTTTTTTCAAAATTCAAGAAGCTAAATTTCAAGACAATTCAAGAATTAAAATTCCTGAAATAACCATTTTCAATGAAACCAAATTTCAAATTTAAGGCATTGAGTGGAGGCCAAGAAGAAAAAATGTAAGGAACTGCCAAAATCCCATACGGTCTGGTGTTTATTAACAATAATACGTCTATGGCTGCTAGGAATACAAAAAGTCATCCATTGTAAAAAGTGGTGTTTTATTTACCAAGTCCAGGAGTAGATAAGACCTGAGTCACACGCGACTCAGAAAAGAGTCACAACAGATTCATAAATAGACTCAAAGAAATATAGAGTACACAATACGTATATATAGAGGGGGTCACTGCTCAAGAATCACAAAACTGACATATATAATTTTATTATTAATCACAGGGTCAATACTTTACTGTAATGAAAGTTGGTAACTGTGGCTGTAACAACAAGCCAATACAAATGTATCACGATATATGACATAGGAATAATAAATAAATAAGTTTGGGAATGGAGCCAACTAGGCCACAACATATAGTTGTGAAGTACAGCTATGTTAGAAGCGGATTTGTTTTAATTGAGACAGTTTTTTACACAATTTTCTTCCCACAAATCAAACTGACAGAAATTGTGACAGCTGATTTGGGGCCCCTGCTAAAATCAGGGTGGGGCTATAGCCCTAGCCAGCCCTCCTATCCCTAAATAACGCCACTGGTTACTTAAGGCTGTCTCTTGGACAGGGAGTGAAGGGATGTGCACTATCAGTTGCGATTTGGCATTCATTCCGTGTGGAAGTGACATAAAATCTAGAGTGATACTCTGCATAAAAGAGTTACAAATCTGTTTGGCAAGATCCTATGGTGGAATATTCCTATTATTATTATTATTTTATTACCCATTATTAAAAATACAAAATGTTGTAAATGAAGTACAAGAAAAGAAAAAAAATAACAACAAAATATCCAAAGAAAACTCAACTACAGAAAAACAAGACGATTACTACGACAAAAAAAATATGACAATTTCAAGTTATTGCGACGTATAACGAAGAGTGGCTTGGTTCAAATGCCTTTGCAAATCGAGCACGGCGATTCAGTACAGCTATCAGCGGATCGGCTATACCATACTTCAGTGATATTTTCGAATTCCTCATCCAAATTGGAAGACGAAGCAAATACTCGCCATATCTGTTGAAAGTAGACCGAATACTGCGGCGATCAGACGAAATAAACATTTTCCAAAAGGGAGATAGGGCTAGCACATGTGGCAAAACAAAAGCGTTATACACCCTTGCAAGTAGAAAATGGTTAAAGTGGCACTTCATTGAAACGAGAATTCCATAAGCTCTGCGTGTCTTTACAGCGAACAACGAAACAAGGCAATCGCGAGTTTTTTTTTAAGATCGCTAAATATTGGAAGGCTGAAGTACATAATCTTAGACGAAGACTTAATTGTATAAGTTCCGAAAATAACATCAACTGGTAAACTATCTTTAACGCCGCTATTATATACGAGAACTTTACGCTTCTGGGGATTAAAAGAAAGACCTATGTTACCGTACTCCTTACTCAAAACACAAAAATTCTCTTCGATGCCTACAAGTGTTTTACTCGCGTTCAAAATATCGTCGGCATAATCGATCAGCGAAACATTGAGACCTCTAAAGATACATGTAGTAGACTGAACCGGTTCTTGTGATGAAATAATACTATTATTAAATAACAGTGGCGAAGTAAGTGCCCCTTGGCGTATTCCCTTCTCTATGGGTATAAGACTAGAAGATATAAGACTAAAGCATTAACACACGGTACATTTACACGCACTTTTAATTTACAATACATATTCCTCAATGCACGTAGAATAGACTTATCCGCGCCACGCTTCCGAGCAGACAACAATATCTGAGGGTGCACACCGGAGTCAAACGCGCGGTTGACATCGTGACCGGGAAAATACAGTGTCTTATTTGCATCATCGGCGTCAATCACCAAATTAGCAATCATATGATGCGCATGTTCTCTACTCATGTTCTTTTTTAAACCAAATTGGTTATCCGGCGTGTTACATGTAGCACTAAGCCTATTTACAACAAGCGATTCAAATAACTTGCACAGTACAGGCGCGACAGTTATTGAGCGGTAAGAAGAACACTGCCCCCCGTCTTTTCCCCTTTTAAGTACAGGAGTAATTACACCCGTGCAGAACAGGTCAGGAACAGTTCCAGCATTAAAAATCA
Source organism: Artemia sp. Qi Xiang Cuo (assembly GCF_049724085.1). Taxonomy (NCBI): domain Eukaryota; kingdom Metazoa; phylum Arthropoda; class Branchiopoda; order Anostraca; family Artemiidae; genus Artemia; species Artemia sp. Qi Xiang Cuo. The sequence goes on from NC_142811.1 coordinate 56,297,473, forward strand.
TTTGGTACAGGAGACAAAGGTGCTTGACAAGGTTCTGACTTCCCTCTTGCAAATGCAATCCGCACAGGTTATCCACCCCCCTCGACAACGTCTTCTTCAGTTTCGAGAGTGCCTCACTGACAGACGAATTAGACACAAAAAAACCATCTTTCCGTTCAAATTCCGCAAGACTCGCGTCGAGCTCAATAAAAAATTGGTTTTCCAGATCGGCATTAGGCGATGAAAACTCGTGCGTAAAATACTAAACCCACTCATTCTCACTAGGCAGAACATAAACTGATTGTTGAATTGTTGCTCCAGTTGTTTACAATTGAAGAAGAAACTTAAATGAAACATTAACTTTTGACACGGTAAAATACTCAGTAGTTATACTGCTAATCACCATTTTAATAGTAAAATTGCTGTAAAATCCTGGAGATTTACTAAAAAATTGGGATAATAAGATCACTGTTACTTGTTTAGGACTACCCAAAATTGTTGAAACTATACTAAATGGGTTAAATTTGCAGCTAAGGAACAAAAATTTATCAACCATTCATAATAGTTTAAGCTTTTGCTTTGTGAGAATTGCTCTTTTATGGTATAGGGAAGTGTTGGGTAGTATAAAATGTTTCTGTTGGTTTTATTTCTTATTTTTGTAAAATGTATAGGCTATGTATGTTTCTAATGTTTTAGTAACTTATACTGGTTTCCTTTTAGAATCTCTCAGATTTTTCTTGCTCACTGATATTTAGAAGCAGGGTTAATAATGGACACAGTCAAATGTGTCATAATAACCCCCAGAGGATGGTAGTATATCACATACTGAGTCCAGTATGGCTTATCTATTTACTTATTTTATCTATTCAAAACTTTGGGACTGCCCACTTTGATCAAATTTTTCACATTGATTTGGATTTTTTGCTTATATTTGAGCTGGGAGGGGGAGGATGCTATGATTAATTTTTCCGTGTATATTTATCTATATTGTCTATATGCAATATTTGATCTATATTGTCTATCTCATCTTTGGTCTATAAGTATTTTATATGTTTCCTTTAGATCAGTCTTTTTCTTTTTATTGCTGCCATTATTGCTAGGACAAAGTTTTTCACAACACACTTAAGCTGGGTGCTATGTTTGTATACCGTGCTCTTACATGGGATTGGACCCAGATAAAGTAAAGAACAGATAAGAAACACATCAAGTTTTTAATTGTCCAATTGAAAAATTGACTTTTTTCTAGGAAAGAAAGTCTTGAAACCTAAAGTCTGGTCACCTGAAGAAGTAATTTACTTTTGGGATTCAATAACACATTCAATTTGACTGTAACATGGATGCAACTGATGTTGTTGATGAAGCCATAATTAAGCAAGGTTAGTTGTAGTCTTAAGAATTTAGCCAAGTAATCAAACATTTTGTGGTAAGAAACTAAGTTAGAAGTAACCCAGCTTAATAGTAAACAAAACTCTAAAAAATAGGGTTTTGATATGAATAGACACATTAAAAGAATCGGATTACTATGCTGATTCCAAATATGTAAGATAAATTAAGTTTAGAGTTAAATATCAAAAGCTACAAACTGGAGAGAATTCTATTGATTTTGAAAAAGGACGAAACACTGTAAAAAGTCAAAGTACCTTAATGAAAATAACACCATCAGGCTTAGCATATCAGAAAATAAATACTGCTGTGGTTTCAAGCTCAGATCTACAAAACTGTGGAATTTTTATCTTTGCCAGAAGAAAGATTACAGATGCATGTTTTTTTGTTCTTATTAGGGGAAATTGCAGGTAAGGAAAAAGTTACAAAGTGGCCAATAGCATAACTCAGCGAAATTCCGAATGCTGCTAACAAATTCAGGGATAGCGGAAGTAATAGCATTTTCTGACAAAGTCTGCTAACAAATTCCTCTAGGCCATGAAAACTGCCAAGAAGCATGACTACTATGCTATCCCCCCCTTTTTCCACGCCAGGGTAATTGTATCAAAATAATGATCCTAGAAGATTGTGAGAGGGTTCATTTGAATGAAAACTAAAACTTATAGAAATGACCCAAAAATTGAAGGGCAAGTAGCCCAATGCACTTTTGTTCCCTAAAGGTGTCTGATCGAAATTTCGAGATAGCCATTTTGCTCAGCATAGTTTAAAGATCCAGTAACAATGTCTCTGAGGATGACGTGACCCCCGCCCCTTCATAGCCCCTGGGGAATGGTCTGTAAATTATCAATTTGCCAATTGCTTAGTTATAGTATTTGTTATTTGAAAATATGCTGACGTTTGTTCAAGAAAAGGGTGAATTTTTTGCTGGGGGGACTATTGATGGGGAAAATCTTCTGTGGGGAGGGAAGTTTCCAGGGGGTACATTCTCCAAGAGAGGGAATGAGCCAGAATTCCTACACTAAATTCTGTTTATTTGTCTTACTCTCTCTGTGGAGATGCTAAGCAGAATTTTCTGGATTTTTTTCACAAGTTTGGAATTGTCTAAATGGTCTTTCCAGGGGGGGGGATTTCCAGAGGAATAATTCTGCATGGGAAATTTTCACTGCTCTAGGCCATGAAAACTGCCAAGAAGCATGACTACCATGCTACCCCCCCTCCCCCCCCCCTTTTCCACACCGGGGTAATTGTATCAAAATAATGATCCTAGAAGATTGTGAGAGGGTTCATTTGAATGAAAACTAAAACTTATAGAAATGACCCAAAAATTGAAGGGCAAGTAGCCCAATGCACTTTTGTTCCCTAAAGGTGTCTGATCGAAATTTCGAGATAGCCATTTTGCTCAGCATAGTTTAAAGATCCAGTAAAAATGTCTCTGAGGATGACGTGACCCCCCCCCTCTTCATAGCCCCTGGGGAATGGTCTGTAAATTATCAATTCGCCAATTGCTTAGTTATAGTATTTGTTATTTGAAAATATGCTGACGTTTGTTAAAGGAAAGGGTGAATTTTTTGCTGGGGGGACTATTGATGGGGAAAATCTTCTGTGGGGAGGGAAGTTTCCAGAGGGTACACTCTCCAAGAGAGAGAATGAGCCAGAATTCCTACACAAAATTCCGTTTATTTGTCTTACTATCTCTGTGGAGATGCTAAGCAGAATTTTCTGGATTTTTTTCACAAGTTTGGAATTGTCTAAATGGTCTTTCCAGGGGGGGGGGGATTTCTAGAGGAATAATTCTGCATGGGAAATTTTCAATGGGAGAAATTATCCACGGAAAGAATTTTTTGCAGAACAGCTTTCTTCCGGAAGGGAGGAAGGGACTTTCTGGAAAAAACTTCAATAAAAAGGCGGATTTCTGGCATGATTTAAGAAACAATCAGATTAATTTTTTTTTTCAAATGAAAGTGTGCTAAAAAGAATTTCTCTGGCGTAATTATCTGCAAGAAATTTTACATTGGGAATTTTGAGCCAGAATCGAATTGTCCAAGGGCAATTTTCTTAGAAAGGGGGATTTACATGGTGAGAGAAACTTTCCAATATAAGAATTGTCCTTAAGGGGAGACAATTTTTCATTGAGGGAGATCCAGATATCCTGGTACTAATTATAAAAGATCGGAAATTAAAAAAAAACAAGTTTTTCCAACTGGAAGTAAGAAACAACATTAAAACTCAAAACAAGCAGAAATTATTACATTTGGGAGGGGATTGCCATTTCCTAAATAGCTTGTTCTTTACACTAAAGTTTGACTTTTTATCCCTTTGTTTTAATTGTGACTTTTAATTAGAATTAGAAGCTGTCTTGAAAATAATAAAAAAAAATTGCGTAAAAGGCAAGATATTGTGGAGGGCAACCCCTGTCACATGCTTAATAATTTTTGTTTACTTCAAGTTTTATTAGTGCTCCTTACTTTCAGCTGAATTGTTTTTTAATCATGAATAGAATTTACATTTACTTTGTTTTTGTTAGATAAAAAATTTATTAAATGGGGGATATATTGGGATATTGCCAAAATGGGAGGAATAGAGTTATTTAATTTGTGAGTGGACTTAGGTCAAAAAGTAGGACGAGGACGGGGTTGTTTCAGGGGGAGGGGGTGTAAATATAAAAATATTGTATATAACAACTGTTCTTTGGGGAAAGTAGGATTTTGGGATTCTAATTTATGATAGTGAATCTCTTTGTTACTTGCAGATATGATTAATTACCAAAATTTTTTGGGAGAATTTTTATAGGTTTTATATTTTATTCTTTGGATAATCAAAAATATGTCCTTTCTTTTGAGACATTAGTAATTCACAATGATTTTCTTATTGAAATAAAATTCACAGCAATTTTCATTAATGAAGATGTAAATCATCGTTGACAATGGTCTCTGCAGAATAAATTTGGAAAAGAATTGTTGGTATTTGTATAGCTAAATAGCTGTTATATCACGAATGTGAACGCTAACTTATGCTACCTCTACAATCAGAAAAAAAGTGGACCAAATAAAAATAGTCAATTATTCATTTAAGATGTTTCTGGACATGTTTACTGATAGCAATTTGTGCCATATAAAAGTTTTTTTTTTATAATTTTGATAATTCATCCCATATAGAAAATAAGTTTATTGAATATTTTTGAAAACCCTGGACTGTGTTATCTCTAAACAAGGGATCCCAACAAAATTCAGTTAGGGAAAGTAGAGTGATAATCCTGAAAATAATTTTCCTTGAAATCAAAGGTGAAAAAGCAGTTCAAGCTAAAAATAGTGTCAACGTTTTCTTGCTAATTTAAATTTAAAATCTTGTAGTTTTAGTGGAGCAGTTGATCTGTTTCCTTATGTTTATTCTGAGTGTAAATTTATCTGTATATTCCTTTCAGAAATTGAAAACTTATTTCCAAATGAAGATGAAAAGGTTTTTGGCAATACAAATTATGAGATATTATCCAAGCAGGAGGAGAGTACTTTGATCATTCCGCCCAGTATATCTACGAAATTTGAAGTTGATTTTGTCTCTCCTAAATTTGATGTAACTACTTGCAAGAATGAAGGTATGTTTTCAAGCATCAAGAACCTTTGTATATTTTTGTACACAGTATTAGGCGTGTGTTTTTGTTTGTGTGGTTTTAAACATATATATTTGTAGTCTACAGTAAGATGATAATCAGTGTATAATTATGAACAAATATGAAGAATGCTTTTGGAACCTTCAAAATGGGTAAAGGCTACTAAAATCTAAAAACCTTAAAAAAAATAAATAAAAACAAACACAGAGAAAAGTCATAATTGAAATGTCATGATAAGAAACGTTTACTGTGTTAGTTTACACCAAAATATTCTTGTTTCTACTCCCTAAGTAAAAAAAAAAAAAAAAACTCTAAAAATATTTAAATGACATCACAGCAAAGAGCCAAGATTAGTGTAAAGCATTTTTTTCTTTCCTTTAATTGTTTCATTATTAATCAAATTGTGAGTAAACTTTTAATTCATATATTTATCAAACCCCTTTTCTTTCGAGAGTCTCTGTTACCACTAGCTCGAGTTTGTCTTTACTTACAGTTTGTTAGCATAAACTGTTTGAAAAGTATAGGATGAATGCCAACGCTTCTTCCCAATAAACCTGTTTAAAATGAAAACAGGACATCTCAAAATCCAGCCAAGATTTTTTAAAACCATTTTATGATGCATTTAATAGTTTTTATTATTAGCCTAAGGTTACTTGAACTATTAATTCTTATTGTTATCAAAACATGATTTTTAGAGCTACTGTCACAATTAGCCTGGCTCCTTACTTACAGTTTGCTAGCATAAACTGTTTAACAACTTTATTGTAAAGACAAGCGCTTTTTTCTAATAAACGCATCATTATTTAATCAATAGAGAGGGCCAGAAGTTGGAATTAGTTAGAGGTTGATTGCAAGAGTCAAGATTTAAAACTAAAAAAAAGCTGGATGCTTAAAATCTAAAGTGAAGTTTAGGAAAGGTAATCACCTTCCAGGAAGTTATGGCGCTGGTAGACTGTAGAAGTAGAATTCGAGGGGAGTTTTCCAGGAACAAATTAATATGATAGTTAACAATGATTTAAAGTTTAAAAATATCGTAGGTCAATATAGAAATCTTAGAAAAATAGATTGCAAAGTCGAAGAGGGTACTGTGGTGGGAATTTGATAAATTAGCAAGGAATTTTAGCGAAATTACTTTAGCCTTGAAAAAAGAGAGAAAAAAGGAGGGGTATGTACAAACTTGCTTTGTGACAAATCCTATGAGAATAAGAGGAATATAAAAGAAAAAGAGAAGGTCTGAATTTGAAAAATGTTAGTTCTTGTCAATATGTAAAATTATCAGTGATCTTGAAATACAGCAAGATGTTTTAAACCAATTAATGACCTGTTAAGGAATGAAGAGAAAATAGTTAGTCTGGACTTGTCCCAGTTAATGGTAAGATTGGGGTCACAATTGAAAACAAGGGAAGTCTAAAAAAGAGGTTGGAAGAATATTTTGAGATAGTGCTAAATTATATTCAAATTACTAGATATTTTATCGAAAATTAAAAGTTTTTGACGTTTTTGAAGCGAACGAAGATTTATTTTGCAAAGAAGAGCTTGAAACAGTGGGCTACTGAAAGGTTTAAGCAATAATAAAGTATCATCTGCTGATAGTTTGTTAAATGAGTTTTTCCAACTAAATCCCTTGAAAAAAAAACCGATAAATGTAAGTTTGGTAATTATTGAGGTATTTGTTTGGTATCTGTAAAAGACAATATACTTAGATTATTGAAACTTATCGGATTGTACACAAGTTTTAATTCAGAGTTCATTGCAGTTTTAGGAAGAACAGTATAGTTTGTTCAAACTCTCCTAGGCAGAGACTATTGTAAAAATAAGCCGATTAAAATTAAGAAGACTAATTCTCTTAAAATAGGAATAAATTAAGGTGAAGAGGTGAGGTAGGTAACAAAAAGATGATCTAAAGTAAATAGATTTTAGTTACCTGAGTATGTTATTTGTAAAGAAAGTGGATGAAGTAAAGATGTAAAAATTGAAATCTGTAAGGCCCAAGGAGGTTTTTTTCAATGTTGAAACAAGTTGGGAATATAAATCTAAAAACCAAGATTTTTTGGGCTGGTTTTAGGTACCCATTTGACAGACGTTATGTCAAATAACAAGCTGTTTTAAATCTGTTTCTATCTTGCTTTTTATAGCTAATAACGGAGGTGGATTGGTATAGCTGAGACACGTTTTTTTGAACTCTAAAACTCTCAAGTTTAAAACTGTAAATTTAATACAAAAACTCTAAGACTTGAATTAAAATAAATTTGCCTACATCATGTATGGTGCAAAAAAACTTTTAGGGAATCCGATGTGTATATCTTGCTAAATGCCTAAATTTCCAGATCGTGACCTCTGCACACAACTTCTATGGCTACTCGTACTTATTTTGCAACCCTCTGAGGTATTTTCCTTTCATTAAAATACTCAGAAAAAGAATGTTTATTTCCACTTTACCATTGTTTTTCCTTCAATAGTATGGCAACGAAAACTTAAGGTACAGAGTTTGGCATTGGATTTTACAATTCCTGCTAATGGTGCTGATATTCGTTTTATGGCCCTTCAACCAGGATGTGCAATGGGACGCTTGGGGCCAACTATTCTTTGCTTTTTTGCACCTTTTTACACTTCCCCAGATTTCCCAAAGTACCCATTTAAAGCTGGTTTGACTCTTGCTAAGCATAAAAATAAGGCAACTGATCTCCATTCCCTACCAAATAACTAGCGACACCAGGACTCAAACCCCCTTTGCCCTCATGGACAAAGGATTTCAAGTCTAGCGTGCTAACCACTTGAGTTGAATGGCTAAAAATTATACTAAACCATCTTTTTGTATTTCAAAGTTTCAAAAAAGAAGTAAGAATTACAAATATCTTAATTTCAGAGATCGCCCAAAATTATTTAAGAAGAGTAAAATTCATGTCTTCTAACAACGAAAACCAGCTGTCACATTTTATAATCAGACGTTATAAGATTTAATCAATTTAGAAATTTTTTTCATATTTTTTTTTTTTTTAAGTAAAACGCTACATTACACCAAAACTGAGCAGAAATAAAATCAAATAATTTCCCAGCGTAAAACACCACAAATCAACATCAATAAATGAATAAAACCCAAGACAAACAGAAATTATAATAAATAACCCAGTCAAAGTCAAAACGAGCAGGAAGTAGGGATGACGTCCCCTCATGCCTTTTGAAGACTAGAACATATTTTGAACTTAACTGAAACAAAATACGTTGTATATATTAGCACTATTTTAATTCTAATAGTTCTTTAGGAGACAGTTAGAGAAATAGCAAGGAATATTAGAGAAAGCATTTTAACCTTGGTAGAATTAAATAAATAAAACAAGTTTTTTTTTAACTGAAAGTAAAGAGCGACGTTAAAACTTAAAACGAACAGAAATTAGTCCATATATGAAAGGGGCTGCCCCTCCTCAATGCCTCGCTCTGTACGCTAAATTTTTTATTCTTTAAAAAAATAAAGCTATGAGAAAGAGTCAAACTTTAGCGTAAAAACCGTTATCAAGCGTGAAAAATTAAAGAAATATCGTGAGCTAACAAAGTATGTCCAAGGAGAAAATGTGGAAGAAACTAAAATGTGGTACGACAAATTGGTTTTTGTCCGAGAATTTGTAGAAGGTGATGAAGTCCTAATATTTGGAAGGATGGCAGAAGTAAATTGCAAATAAGTTGGAACGGACTTTTGAAGGTGAATTAAATAAAAAAAACGTTGAAAAAGAAGTTTTCAAAGAAAAGTAAAGCCCATTTTGTACTTCAGATTATCAGATACAAATACCCGCTAAAATTCAAAATCAAAACGACTAGAAATCGATATTAAAGAATAAATAAAACCCAAAACGAACAAAAATTAAATAAACAATCAAAGCAATAGAATATACAAAAAGTAATAATAAAAATGAATAAATAAATCTTAAAGCGAGCAATGCTTAATTTGAATATGCAAATCAAGATTAAAACGAGAAAAAATATTATGCTATTGAAGTCTAAATGAAACTCAAAACGAACAGAAGTTAAATGAACAATCAATGCAAACAAACATACAATAGATACTAACGTAAATGAATAAATAAATCATAAACGAATGAAACTTAAAGTGAATATGCAAATCAAGCTTGAAACGAACAAAAATCACTACAAACAAGAGTTTGGCGCTTTATTGAAAACGAATTTTATTACAAATATTTTCTTTTGTACTTAATATTGAAAATAAACTTTAAAATTATAGTAAAGTTTTGAACTGATGAGCTTTCAGCAATTAATATCATTATACATAAAATATTCAGTTTAATTTATTAGTTCTTTATAAAATTGTTCAACACCCCTAAAATCATCCCCTTCCTTAACTGTATAAACCTAAAGCCTACTGCGTCATTGGCGCTTCACTGAAACCGAATTATATTACAAATATTTTCTTTTCCAGTTCTTACAGCATTGAAAATGAAAATGAAATTAGAGTGAAATAAAATCTTGAACTGATGGATCTTTGAACAATTAATATCATTATGTATCAAATATTTAATTATATTTTATTTATACTTTCCAAGACTGTTCTAGATACATCTAGTTTTCAGCAAAGCGCCATCACGCAGTAGGTTTTAGATTTTTATAGTGAGAGAAGGAGGCGATACCTAAACTCTTGTTTGTAGTGATTTTTGTTCGTTTTAAGATTGTTTTGCATATTCAATTATAAGCATTACTCGCTTTAAGACTTATTTATTCATTTGTATTATTACTTGTTGTATGTTTTTTTGCTATGATTTTTTTTTAATTTCTGTTCGTTTTGGGTTTCATTTATTATTTAATAGTAATTTCTGGTCGTTTTGAGTTTGAATTTTAACAGGTATTTGTATCTGACGATCTTAAGTTTAAAATGGCCTTTACTTTTCTTTGGAAAACTTCTTTTTCGGAAAGTTTTTTTTAATTAATTTTTGTTCGTTTTGATTGCAAAAAGTTTCAAGTTTAAGAAAATACCTTATCTCAAAATCAAACTTTTTTTCAAAATCAAATGTTCATCAAAGTATTAAAACTAGTATCAAAGTAACAATATCAAAGTAAAAAAATGGGTTTGCATCCACCTTGGAGTTTTTATTAAATGATGTCTGAAATATTTTTAACAAAATGGCTATCTCAAAATTTTTATCGGATGGGTTTGGGGTAAAAGGGTGTAGGGGGGGGGGCTAATTGCTCTTCGATCTCTTTTGAATATTTAAAAGTGAAATAGAACTTTCCATTTTCAATCAACTGAGCCCTCTCTGAAGTTAAAACGAGCATCCCTCCTATAAGAACCATACATCCGCCCAGGACATAACTTACAACGCCGGTCCCCGGATCTTGGAGGTTGTGTCGACCCCGGAGCTTTAATATCTGATGTTTGAAACTATTTTAACAAAATGGCCGCCTAGAATTTTTTATCGTATGGGTTTGGGGAAGAAGAGGCATGGAGGGGGGGGGGGGAGGGGGTAGTTGCCCTCTGATCTCTTTTGACTCTGAGAAAGCTAATTAGAACTTTTGATTTCAAATCAAATGAGCCCTCTCTGAAGTTTATACGAGAATCCCTTTCATAAGAACTATATAAGGCTCCAGGACATAACTTACAATGCCTACCCCCCGGCCCTGGGGGGTTGTGTCGACAGTGGACTTATCTGACCTTTGAACTATTTTCAGAAAACTGGCTATCTCAAAATTTGTATCGGATGGGTCTGCGGAAAAAAGGGCGTGAGGAGTGGGGTTACATGCCCCTTAATCTCTTTTGACTCTCAAAAATTGAACTAGAACTTTAAATTTACATTCAAACGAGCCCTCTGAAGTTTATACGAGCATCCCTTCAATAAGAACCATATACGTCACCAGGGCATAACTTGCAGCGCCTACCCCCGGGCCCTAGTGGGTTGAGTCGACAGCAGAGTTTTTGTTATCTGACCTTTGAACTATTTTCAACAAATGGCTATATCAAAATTTTTATCGGATGCATTTGGGGGAAAGAATTTTGGGGGGATAGTTACCCTCTGATCTCTTTTGGCCCTTGAAAACTGAACTAGTACTTTCAATTTCCAATCAAATGAGTCCTCTCTGAAGTTTATACGAGTACCCCTTCCATAAAAGCTACATATGCCTGCTGGGCATAACTTACAACGCCTATCCCGGGCCCTGAAGGATTGTGTTGACCCCAGAGTTTTCGTTATATGATGTTTGAATTATTTTGAAAAAATGGCTCTCTCAAAGTTCATATCGGATGAGTTTGAGGAAAATAGGGCGGGGGGGGGGGGACTAGTTGCCCTCCGATCTCTTTTGAATCTTAAAAAGTGAACGTGAAATTTCAATTTCCAATCAAATTAGCCATCTCCGAAGTTTTTACGACCATCCCTTCCATAAGAACCATATATGCCCCCAGAGCATTACTTATAACGCCTGCCTCCGGGCCGTGGGGGGTTGCTTCGACACAGGAGTTTTTCTTATCTGACCTTTGAACTGTTTTTAACAAAATGGCTATCTCAAAAGTTTTATCGGAAGGGTTTGGGGAGAAAAGGGTGTGGGGGAATTGGGGGGGCTAGTTGCTCTCGGATATTGTTTGACTTAAAAAGTAAACTAGGACTTTCAATTTCAAATAAAATGAGCCCTCTCTGAAGTTTGTACGAGCATCGCTTCCATAAGAACCATATACGCCCCCAGGACAACGCTTACCCCCCTGGCTCTGGGGGGTTATGTTGACACCGGAGTTTTTGTTATCTAATGTTTGAACAATTTTTAAAAAAATGGCTATCTCAAAATTTTTAGCGGATGGGTGTAGGGGAAAATGGGTGTGTGTGGGGGGGGGCTAGTTGCCCTTCAATCTCTTGAATCTTATATAGTGAAATAGAACTTTCAATATCCAATCGAATGAGCCCTCAATGAAGTTTATACGAGCACCCTTTTCATAAGAACCATACATGCCTTCAGGGCACAACTTAGAACGGATTCCCCCGGGCCCTGGGGGGTTGTATTAACACCGGATTTTTTCTTATCCGACCTTTAAACTATTTGTAACAAAATTTCATTTTGTTAAAACTATATTGTAACAAAATGTAATTATTAGTTGAAAATACAACCCATCTCATCTCTCATCTTTTAGGTATAATAGATTCAGCTCAAACACATATACATACAATTGAAAGAATTTCTTTGAAACCAATCTGAGCCAAGCTCAAAAATACTGATTACCCGAGTTAGACACAGTGTTTAAATTGGCAGATAAAATCGGAAAAACGAAGGACGTGGTACAGAAAATACCGGTAAATGTAAAGAAATCTTATAAAACAATAGCCCTATCGAATGTTCAATTTAGGGATCATAGAATCATCTAACTTCGGATGGTTAGCGGCACTGGCCGTATTAGTCCCGAAAAACGATGGCGCTATTCAATTTTGTTGAGATTCCAGGAAACTTACTACCATTTCGGAATCAGGTATGTATCCAATATAAAAAATAAACATGATTTTGGAGTAAATATGCTCTACAAAATTCATATCGATTTTAGACTTTAGGAAGAGGGTACTGGCAAGTAAAAATTCATCAAGAAGATTTGGTAATAACGGCTTTCAGGGTAATAACACTGCTTGGGCTATACCAAATGAGATATTTGTCTTTTGGACTAAAAGGATCTCTTCTAAAAACTTGTAGATTGTATCTTAATTTTGACACCGTTTACTAGTTCATACCTGGGTATGAACTGATTTGTTTTTTCAACCTTGTTTAATAAACACAAAAATCACATGAGACAAGTTTCAACGAGGCTTAGAAGAGTGGGAATGACTTTTAAAGTTGAAAATTTTAGATTGGTACAATAAAAAAGTTACTACCTTGACCATAAGATAGAACTGTATTATAACCCCATTAAAGGAAAAAACAGAAAAAAAATAGACATGAAAGGAAATGCACTTAAATTGAACAGAATGCGTTTGATCCGCTCCAAAACTGATAAATTCAGATTTCTCATTACCAATCGTAATGCAAAGAGACAGCTCACATCCAATAATATTTGTATCCAGAAATTTGTTCGTTTGAATTGAAGTTTTAGTTTAGTATTTTCACAAGCTACCCAAACCTCATTGAAATATAGCTTATGCATAATACAAGTTCAATTTTGGGACTCCATTAATTTCATTGGCTGACGGCGTAACGTGATGGGAAAACTCACCTCTTTTGTTTCTAAATGTTTTTTTTAGTTAGTTCCCGTTTAGAGACTAGCGAGTTTGTATTGATGTTCATATTGGTAATAAAAATGGTTTATTTTTTACGACTGACATAGATTATTTCTCTGGAACCGTGGTTGGGCTAGGAAGGGGGTATTTGGATTTATCATAATTGAAATTATATCCTGGTGTAACCGTCCTCCTTCAAAAATATTTGTTTATGTAAATTATTGGACGCATAAGCTTTGGCCAAAAACTCGTAGAACCCGTGCGTAAAAAAGTCATAGAACTCATGTCCCGTCTCGACCGCGATACCTTGCCCTAGTACCATCAGATGTGGCACCGGTGGTGCTCCGCCACTTACGCTGGCACTGTTTAGGAACACACTATGACTGTTTTTGGAAACAAAGGATCAAGCATACCTGCCTTTCCCAATAACAATACCGATTTAAAAAAAAAAGAACGGCCAACTTTCGTAAATTTGATCCCTTCCTCCAAGGTTTTCGAGATTGTTGTCATCCCTAGAAGCATAACTACTGGATCTTTCAAATATATTGAACAAAATAGCTATCTCAAAATTTAATGGGATGACACTGGGGGAAGTACTTCCTTACTTACTTGTGGCGGGAATCAGGCGTTTCCACCTCGCCCGGCATCGATGATCTTGGAGACCTTTTTGGACCATGTTGAGCGATCTTCTGCCAGCTGCTCTGCAAAAGTAAGCCACTGAGTTGACCATCTGTGTCCGAACTTTCTGAATCCCCCGATAGGTTCAAGGTCTGATTTGGCCAGGTTCCACCAGTTTTTCCTCTGTCCTCCTTGGCGTCTCTTCCAGGAGCTAATAGGCTCGACTAGAAGTATTTGGCGAGGCAAGTATTCTGGTGGCTTTCGTAAAACATGGCCCAACCATTTCAAACGGTGTTCTTTAATAGTGAGCGCAACATCTCTCTGAATATTACACATTCGACGTAGATCCGTGCTGGAGATACGGTCACGCAGATGTATTCTGAGAATTCTTCGCAGACAGGTATGCTCAAACACCTTCAGCGTATTCTCATGCTGTAGTTTTACCGACCATGTTTCGCATCCGTAAAGGAGAACGGTGTGGACTAGTGCCATGTAGATTCGAACTTTCGTTCGGACACTGACTTCGCGGCGATTCCATAAGGGTTTCCGAAGGGAGGCAAAGACTGTCTGCGCTTTCTGTATTCTCTGTTGGATATCAGCGTTGGAGGATCTGTCAATACATATTTAGGAGCCTAAGTATGTGAAACAGTTGACTTCTTCCAGCTGAACTGGGTTGACAGTTAGTGTGAATGGTCCTGGGTCGTGGTTAATAGCCATGAATTTCGTTTTCTCTGTGCTGACTTTCAAGCTGATCAGGTCTGCCCAGGCCACCACGTTGTCAAGCATGTTTTGAGCTTCTAGGGGTTCTGACAGGAGGCCAACATCATCCGCATAATTGAGGTCAGTCAGTGAGAGATTCTGTCCGATCTGAACTCCTGGATAGGACGCCAGTGCATTTTCAAGCACCCAATCGACGCAATAATTGAACAGAGTCGGAGAGAGGATACACCCTTGTTTTACTCCGAACTCAACCAGGAATTCTTCAGTTTCTTCACCATAGACTCGAACTCGGCTCACTGACGCGTCATAGTATGCCTTCATCAGTTCAACAAACTTCAGCGGCATTCCGTCATTCTCTAGGATCTTCCAAAGTTTCTGGCGAGTGACAGAGTCGAAGGCGGCAATGAAGTCCAGGAACATCAAGATTAGGGGTAGATTGTACCTTTCAAACTGCTGGATAATGAGGCGAAAAACGAAGATATTATCAGTACAGCCTCTACCTGGCCGAAAGCCGGCTTGATTTTCTCGGGTTCTTTCCTCCCTTGCCCCTTTGAAGCGGTTCAAGAGTATAATCCCGAATATTTTGACCGCAATGTCTATAAGACTTATTCCGCGGTAATTTTTGCATTCGGTTTTATCTCCTTTCTTATAGAAGGGGAGAATGACTGATGTCTTCCAATCTTTTGGGAAAGAATTGGTCCTCCATACTTCTTTGAGAATGCCATGGAGCTGTTCAGTAGTGACCCAAGGGCATTGTTAATACACGCCCTGGGGGAGGCTGTCTTCACGTGGGGCGGTGGGGGTCTTTAGGGTCTGGATTACTTTTAGTATTTTGGATCTGATTGGTATGTCCAGCTCAAAGTTATATGGCTCTTTAGAAACGGCAGGTCGGAAAGCATAAGGAGCGGATAATGGAGATGGGTTTAGGAAGATCTGAAAGTGATCCTTCCATCTTGCTAAGCGCTCCTTCTGACAACTGATGATTTTTCTTGATCTGTCTTTGACTATTTCTGAGACAGCAGCTTTCTTACCAACGGATTCTTTCAGGATCTGGTAAAGCTTGCGGGTATCATGTGAGCATGCTGCTTTCTCTAACGACACGTTAGCATCTTCCCACATTTGGCGGCGGTCCAGACGAACGGAGCGTTTTACCTGTCTGCGCAGCACTTTTGTTTCTTCTTTAGAGCCGCTCATCTTTTTTATTAGCTCAACGACAATTTACAGGGTCCAAGCGGTAATACAGTGCTGTCGTTTTATTTTTTATAGGCCAAGGATCTCATGAGCAGTCTCTTTCATAACAGTTTTAAATGTCTCCCATCTCTTCTCGGGGGTTGGGTTTTCATCAGAACTGAGGGCGTCACATCGGTTAGTCAGTTCCAAATTGAGGGCCTGCTGAACTTCTTTGTCTTGGAGCTTACCGATGTCGAATCCGGCCTTGGGTTTGTTTTTCGTCCGAGTTGCAAGACGTAGCAAAATTTTTGCATCAACAAGCCTGTGGTCAGACCCAGACTGCGAGCCTGTGTCCGCACCGTTGTAAGAGCGAGAGTCCTGTACGGAGCTTCTCCAGCGCTGGCGTAAGAGAATGAAGTCTATTTGAGCCTTAGTGACACCGTCATTTGAATGCCAAGTTAAAAGGTGGCTAGGTTTGTGCTGAAATATGGTATTGGTGACAACAAGGTGGTTCATCAAGGCATAGTTTAACAACCTTTGCCCATTCTCGCATCTGTGACCTTGTCCAAATTTTTCCAGGACTTGTCTTGTGGTTTGGTCAGACGGACCAACTCTTGCGTTGAAGTCTCCAGCAACAATCAAGTAATCACGTGCGGCAACAGAAGAAGACGGCTGCTGTAGCTCGCCGTAGAAATCATCCTTGGTCGTATCAGCAGCGTCACGGGTGGGGGCATAGGTAGAAATTATCGACACATTAATGACTGTAGTGGGTTTTCCTAGATTTATGGCATGAAAAGGTTTTTTCGACTTCGCCGCCATATTCGAAGTCGCGTCGCCTGCCGGGAACGCCGTAGTATGGTTGGCTTGTTTACTTCTCGACACCTGCGCTAATACAGGGGCCGTGTCGCTTGCCGGGGACGCCGTAGCCGTTACAACTTTTCTTCTAGGTCTCACATCCATCGATGTTTCTTGGGAATAGAGTTGACCGCAAGGTTCCCAGTCTTACCGGTCACCCAGTGTGCGTTGACCACCAAATCGCTCGGCGTGGAGCTCAGTGGTGTTGACACCCTTCCACCACTTTGAGGTGCGCTGACGGATTTCCTCTGCTGCCCAGGGACGGAAGATCGAGCCTCATTGCCTGTAACTACCATCACTGCCATGGAGGTATACAAGCTTAGCTTGACCTTTAATTCCCACTGGGGGAAGTGATTATTTGAGAAGGACGTGGAAGGGAGCTTGTCACCCTCTAATAAATTTGGACTCTAAAAAAGGGCAGTAGAACTTTCGATTTTTGGTTTGATATAGTCCTTTACATTTCTTTGAAAAACTTTTTTGTGGGAAATTTTTGTAACTAATTTTAATTTGCATTTAATTAACATGTTAATTAATAATTGATCACATTCACGTTCTAGTACTTCTGTCCAAAGAGGACCTAAGTATTAACGAGCAAACATTCCGGTGAATGTTGAAAGTGTATATATGTATATAGGCAAACATTCTCAGAGACAATGCTTGGATGCAGCGTACCATTCGACCCTGAACCGGAATACAGTCTATAAAATGAACCGTTAACAAAGCAGAAGTCAGCCTAATCGATCCCATACAGTTGCTAAAAGTATATTGATAAATAAGTGTCACTTAAATGTTGTATTATTTTTAAGCTTATATCCTTGAAATATTGACATTCAATAGGTTAAGGAAATTTCTGTGGCTTTTTGCAAAAAGGTTGTAAGTCCACTTTTCCGAGAGGACGAAACAAAAATAAAAACACATAATGTAAAAATCTTTCTGGAAAATCAGAATTTAAGAAACTTGATACTTTAAAGACTGATTTCTAGCTAACTTTTTGATCGGAATTTTGCTGAAAAAGTCGCAATTGCTGAATTGTTTGTTACTTAGAAGCTAAGAAACTTGGGCTCTTTTTTCCGAACTGTTGTAAATCTTTATAAATCTTACAGAATTAAAGATAAACCCATTTTGAGTAGATCAATCGATAGCTCTTTTGACTCATATGCTTAAGTCATTTTTGAAAAAAAATAGTAGACTTAGCCCCTTTTTGCATAGCGCCACGGGTTTGAAAAAATCATGTGTGGTTAGTTTTGGTTGTAAATACTTTTCAGTGAAGTTCGAACTGTATTGTTTTTTGTTGAAAGAATCTTGTCGAGAGCGTATATTTATGGCCAAAGTGATGTGTTTAATTTGTTAAAATATTGAGAATTCATCTTGTACAAATTAGGTTCATCGCATAATTAACGGTAGATTTGAAAATTGTGAACTATAATAATTAATCCTAATCAACTAGGGATTCCTACGAAAATCCCCTGGGAGGGGAGGAAGTAGAAATCCTCAAAAGAATATTTCTGGTTGAACAGATGGTAAAAATACAGTCTTAGCAAAAAATAGTACTGACGCTTTCAGGACCAATTTAATTTCTAAATTTTATAATTTCAGAGGAGCAGCAGCTTAAATTTCTCTATTTGGGTTTAAACCTGAATTTATTTGCATTTTTTTTTCAGAAATCGAAGGCATTTTTCTGAATAATCACAACCAGGTTCTTGAGATAACAAATCTTGATTTATCGTCTAAGAAGGAAGATAATATCCTGATCAGTTCACCCTGTATATATGAAAAACTCGAAGAACATTTTCGCTCTCCTAAATCAGGTTTAACTACAAGGGGGAAGAAAGGTAAAAAGACAATATATCTATATACTGAAAGTCATTTGGGAATGTGCGTACTTTTCGTAGGAATGAAAAGTAGGCTACTAATCCATATAGAAATACCTGAATTCACAAAGAATAATTTCTAAAGTATTTGAATTGCAACGCAATACAATAAAAATTTTAAAGCTTGAAAAGAATCATTTGAAGTGTTGGACTATCCTAGAGGGCTCTAGGTGGGAAAACTGGTCATCAGTATTTACTGGTAAATATCAAGGTGGTCAAATGAGAAAGATACACCATCAAAACGGTCGGGAGTATTCATAGAATATTGTCTGAATAAAGAGGCATGTGTGTTCAATATCATTTTTTTTCAGCACCTATTTATGCAAAGGGTATCTGTAGAAACTGGGGAGGTGGCTCATTCTATTACAAGCTTAAAATTTTAAAATATTTTTCAGTAGTTGGAGCTTGGAGGGTTACTATGTTCATGGTGTGGCTTTTGCTGCCCACACCTAAAGGGATCTTATCCAAACTTAGAGATAGTAAGTTTGTTTGAAGTATTCAAAAGGTCTAATAAATATTTCTATGGAGATGACACGAACTCCGCTAACCCTGAGGCATGGGCCAAAAAAGTATACGAATGTATAAAAGTTTAAAGATTTAAAATGTGTAAAAAAGTATAAAAGTATAAGAAAAGTATGCAAATGACCAGTTGTAATCATAGGCAGCGCGATAGTGTAGGCTAAGTAAAGAACGATGTAGGCACAATGTATTATTTCTTCTTCTCCAGACCCGGGCATGTTGTATCGAAGGAGTTGTCGTAGAAACTTTGAAAAGGGCTCATTCGATTGGAAATTAGAGTGGCTAGTGCCCTTTTTAATAGTCAAAAGTGATTGGAGGGCAACTAGCCGCCCCCCCCCCCCCACGCCCATCATTCCTCCAAGCACATCCAATCAAAATTTTGAGATAGCCATTTTGTTCAGTGTAGTTGATTTCCAGATAGAAATTATCTTTGAGGAAGACAATAACCCTCGGGGCAAGGGTTTTAAGTTATGCCCTGGGAGCATATAAGGTTTTTATAGAAGGCGTTGTCGTAGAAACTTCAAAAAAAGGCTCATTTAATTGGAAATTCAAAGGGCTAGTGCCCTTTTTAATAGTCGAAAGTGATTGGAGGGCAACTAGTCCCCCCCCCGTACGCCCTTCATTCCCCCAAACACATCCAATCAAAATTTTGAGATAGCTATTTTGTTCAGCGTAGTTGGTTTTCAGATAGAAAATATGTTTTTGAGAAGGACACTCCCCTACAACCCTCGGTGCAAGGGTTTTAAGTTATGCCCTGGGGGCATATAAGGTTTTATAGAAGGCATTGTCGTAGAAACTTCAAAAAAGGCTCATTCGATTCGAAGTTCAAAGGGCTAGTGCCCTTTTAAATAGTCGAAAGTGATTGGAGGGCAACTAGCACCCCACGCCCATCATTCCCCCAAACACATCCAATCAAAGATTTGAGATAGCCATTTTGTTCAGCGTAGTGGATTTCCAAATAGAAAATATGTTTTTGAGGAGGACACTCCCCTACAACCCTCGGGGCAAGGGTTGTAAGTTATGCCCTTAACTAAGACTTGGGAATAAGACTTGACTTATTCCCAGATCACCAGGAAACCTTTCTCCCTTCCCTTGCACTTTATCCCCCGTGGCTACCCTACCAGTATGATTCTGGTTTAAGAGTAAGCAGGCAGAACGGTCCTCTTGTAACACCTCCATGCAGAGTTTTTAAAACTTCAAATAGTTACCGCTGTTTAGAGTCTTCGCTAGTACCTGCTCAATCAAATGCAATTGTGTTTGAAAAAGATGGATTTTATCCCGCTGTCCCTTGTTCTCAATATCCAATTTTAACCTCCGTCAAGAATGCCACTAGAACCTCTGACCCCATCTGTGATGTAAAAAAGTAAAGTGTAAAAACGGTACCTTCACAAGTCGCTTTCGATTCCCCACACTTTTGTTAAGCAACGCTGAAAGCCTTAACTTTGAAAAACTTAATGAATTAGACACCCTTTCTAAAATATATAGATTGCATGTAATCGCTATTACTGAAGTTCAAGCTCAAAATTTGCACCTGTTAAAGATTAACCATTTTTCTCAATTTATTAAACTCAGACCAGAAAACCACCCTCTGGGTAAGAAAGGTGGCGGAATTCTGTTCTTTGTCCGTAATGATTTAAACCCAAGTGAAATCCCAATTCCTTGTCGTATTCCCTTTGATGAAGTTACGTGGGTTTGTGTTCGACCTAAAGTCTTGCCGCGTCCTTTTAATTTAATTGTCCTTTGTTGTTTTTATTACTCCCCTAATCAGAGATCCGCTGACAAAATAAATTTTATCGAAAAATTACCTGACTATTATTCGTACTATCTGAATACCCAAATGCAGGAATTTTCCTGATGGGTGACGCAAACGATATAAGACTTGATTCTACATGTAACGCTTTTAATTTAAAACTGGTCGTTAATGTCCCCAACTACAAAAGGCAATACTACTCTTGATTTAATTTGCACTAATCTTTCGAAGTTTTACAAGCCCGTCTTCACTCTGTCCCCTCTACGGGGTAGTTATCACTTTAGCCTTTTCCTATCTCCGCTTGCTAAAGTTAAACAGTCGTTTTCTATAACTGAAACCGCTTATAGACCTCTCACTGACACAGGACTTTTCAATTTTGGCTCCTGGATTACTATTGAAAATTGGTCCACTGTGTATCAAACAAATGACGTTGACTACATGGCTTTCTCCCTCCAAAATTTATTGAGGAGTAATTATGAAGTCCACTTCCCTGAGAAAAAACTTAAAACGTGCTCTACAGATAAGCCTTATGTTACTGAGTCTTTAAAAAAACTTAAAAGAAAAAAAATCAATTTTTTCAAAGCAGGTCTTATTACTGAGGCTAATAGTCTAAGGAAGCTCCTAAAGAAAATATTAAGAAAAGGAGCTTCTAATTATTATAATAGTAAAGTCAAAGATCTATATTCTAACAAGCCCAAGCAATGGTACAGAAAAATTAAAGAAATTTGCGGAAAAAGTCCTTCCGAAGTTGATTTTCATCTCCCTGAACCCTCTTATAGGACTGCCAACGATTTGAACTTGTACCTTGCTTCCATCGTGCAAAGTCTCCTCCCTTTCACTGGCTCAAGTTCAACTATTCCTCCCAATACTTCCTTCCCCTTTAGTTCTCCCTCTGATGTTATAAATAAAATTCGTAAGCTTAGAAAATCAAGTATTTGTCTCTTGGACATCCCAGTTGACTTAATTAAAACCTTTTTGGACAAAATTGCTGAGCCTTTATGAAATATTTTCAACCACATCACAAAATTTGGTAAATTCCCAAGTTGCTGGAAACAAGGTTTTACAACACCTGTCCCTAAAAAATGTACCAATTTGACTTTCGCCAACATTCGCCCCATTACACTCATTTCTGTTTTTTCCAAACTTTATGAAGGTTTCCTCTGTGACTGGCTTGAGGATAAAATTTGTCCACGTATTGACACTCGGCAGTTTGGTAATTTAAAGAAAACTTCCACCACCCATTATTTTGTGCACTTAATGCATATCATCGTAAGTAACCTTGATAAACCAAATGTCTGGCTGAACCTTGTCTTAGTTGATTTCCAAAAAGCTTTTGACCTGGTTGACCACACGACCCTAATTCGTTCACTACTGGTTAACTTTAAACTTGATCCTCTTGTTATATCGTTTCTTTCAAATAGATCTCGTTGTTAAATACAAAAATATTTTCTCTAACCCCCTCCCTATATATTGTGGAATTCCTCAAGGAACCTTATTGGGACCACTTTTATTTCTAGTCATGACTAACGATATTGGTAAGGACTTACCCCAAAGGTGAAAATACGTGGATTACTTGTCGATCCTCGAAGTATGTCACAGGAATTTTAAAAGTGACCCCCTTGAAATTCTAACCCACATTTAGGATGAAGCTAAGAACCTAAATATGAAAGTAAATTCCACTAAATCAAATATAATGACGATAAATTTCTTTAAATCTACTCCCGCCTTCCTATCCCCCCAGATATTTCTGTGTCTTCCTGTAAATTACTTGGGGTTGCAATTTCCTCTAATTTAAAGTCGGATATCCACGTGAAAGATATTGTCCATAGAGCTAATGCGTCCATGTCTCTCCTTAAGCTCTTGAATAAATTTAACGTCCCTTCATCCCATTCTTTAAGGATTTATACTTCCTTTATCCGCCCGCATCTTGAATATGCTTGTCCAGTTTGGCATCCTGGCATCTCCCGTGATTAATCATATAAAATTTAATCTATTAAAAAAAGAGCCATAATAATAATTTTTAAATAAACTTTGGTACCATATTCACTCCTTCTAAAAAAAGCCAAGCTGGAAACTCTTGAGCACAGGAGAGGAACGTTGTGTCTGCTTTTTTCAAAAAATGCAAGAATAAACCCTCGCACGGAAAACATTTTCCCCACAAGACACTCTACATCCAGACACCACCTGCCACGTGCTGTTTCTGAACCCGTCCCTATCTTGTCCCCCCATCCGTTGTTTAACCTCCAGATATTAAAAAAACTTTGACCCCTAAATTACTCATAAAATAAACCACTTTTTGTTTTTTGTGTGTTTTTTTTGCGCTGCTGATACCATTGCTTGTTTCGATTTGGTTCTTCCGTTCCCTCCCCTTTTTATATACTCTCTTTTAAACCTTTTTAGAACTTTTTTTTTTTGTTTTGTTTTAGTTTGTGCCTTTTTAACTTTCTAACATTTGACACTTTTTGTTTTTTAGACTAATGAATGGCTTTGCCTTTCTGATATTGTTGTTTTTGACATTGTTTAGCCAGTTTTTTAGTTGTTGTGCTGTTTCTATGTTTTTTTTTATTATATGACCCCTAAATGCGAATTCGGCCCTTCGGGGCTTGTGATAGTCATTTTTTGAAATAAATATCTTATCTTATCTATCATGCCCTGGGGACATATAAGGTTTTTATAGAAGGCCTTGTCGTAGAAACTACAAAAAAGGCTCATTCTATTGGATATTCAAAGGGCTAGTGCCCTTTTGAATAGTTGAAAGTGATTGGATGGTAACTAACCCCCCTCTCACGCCCACCTTTTCCCCAAACACATCCAATCAAAATTTTGAGATAGCCATTTTGTTCAACGTTGTTTTAAGTTCTGGAAATTAGGTCTTTGAGGATAACAACCCCTTCACAGAATGCATGTAATGCATGAATGTGCATTGTCAGTTTAATATACATATACTGATATTTAGTAATAAAAATATTAATATTATTTGATTTATTAAAGTTATAAAAACAAACAAAAATTAAATTTTTTTCAGTAAAGTGCAAATTATGTTCTGGCCTTGGGAAGGCATAGGGGTTTTGAGCCCAACTTCCGTTAATTTCTGCTCGTTTTGAGTTTGACTCGGTTATGTATTGCAATTTCTGTTCGTTTTGGGCTTCATTTATTTATCGATGCTGATTTGTGGTAGTTTTACGCTTGGTAGATTATTTGATTTTTTTTTCCTCATTTTTTGTTTAATGGAGTTCTTTACTTTCCTTTGAAAAACTTATTTTGTGGAAATTTTTTTTTAGTTAATTTGGTAAAAAGAGAGGGTTTTCGCTATGGAAGGGTGGCATTTAGACCATGTCTTGAACTTTCAGAAGTCCTTCTCTGGGTCAAAAAGGTTATTTTTGTTTTTTCTTGGCGGGGGAGGGAAGGTACCCACTTGACCCAGCAAACATTTTGTCCCTTATTAATTTCTAATAGATGTACAACTTAAGTCATTGAGTTAAAACAATCTAGTATAGTTTTGTGTATCCTAGCTTGCATGGAGAACCAGTGAGAAAATATAGCCCCCCAAAAACGGACGACAGAAAAAGGGCTTAAATTCTTGTTTTAATTGGGACACTGTTATAATTTTATGCCCCAAAAAGAGAACAAGAAATAATTTCTGATTGATTTATTCTAAGGGGTCCAAATGTTGTGTTGACGAGAGAAGGGCCAGAAATCGATTCAAAAACATTTTGCCCTTGAACAGTTTTAAACTTACAGCCTCAAATCTCTGGATCAAGGCTTGCTGAAATTAAAATAAGTAATTTAGGGAACAATGTCTCCAAAAATGGAAATAAAAACTTGCTTTTCCTAATGATTTGAAACTTTTAACTGAAATCATTTGATTCAGTTGAATCAAGTGATTGGTTCAACTGATTCCCCCTGTCCCCAACGGACGGGGAGAAAAAGAAAAATACCTTGCCCCTAAAAATAAGTCAAATTTTCTTACTGAACGACTTGGAAAATTGCTCCTGTAGCTTCTGAACCAAGCGAACTCTCATGCGGGGAAAAAAAACTAGCCTGGGATGACGTACACCCAAAAATGGGGCTAGATAATGATTCTTTCCATTGGCTTGTCATTTATGTCCGATAATCTTTGTAACAAGAAAAGCCCCAAGTTCCCAACAAAAAAAAACATTGATTTGTCTTAAAATAGCACCCCAAAACTTTTTTGCCATTGGCTTGTCATTTATGTCCGATAATCTTTGTAACAAAAAAAGCCCCAAGTTCCCAAAAAAAAAAAACATTGATTTGTCTTAAAATAGCACCCCAAAACTTTTTTGCTCTATTCTTTTAAGTATAGAATCGTCCATTGGAAAAAGGAAACTTACTGCTGCACAAGGAAACCCAAAAAATGGGGCTAGATAATGATTCTTTCCAATGGCTTGTCATTTATGTCCGATAATCTTTGTAACAAGAAAAGCCCCAAGTTCCCAACAAAAAAAAACATTGATTTGTCTTAAAATAGCACCCCAAAACTTTTTTGCTCTATTCTTTTAAGTATAGAATCGTCCATTGGAAAAAGGAAACTTACTGCTGCACAAGGAAACCCAAAAAATGGGGCTAGATAATGATTCTTTCCATTGGCTTGTCATTTATGTCCGATAATCTTTGTAACAAGAAAAGCCCCAGGTTCCCAACAAAAAAAACATTGATTTGTCTTAAAATAGCACCCCAAAACTTTTTTGCTCTATTCTTTTAAGTATAGAATCGTCCATTGGAAAAAGGAAACTTACTGCTGCACAAGGAAACCCAAAAAATGGGGCTAGATAATGATTCTTTCAATTGGCTTGTCATTTATGTCCTATAATCTTTGTAACAAGAAAAGCCCCAAGTTCCCAACAAAAAAAGACATTGATTTGTCTTAAAATAGCACCCCAAAACTTTTTTGCTCTATTCTTTTAAGTATAGAATCGTCCATTGGAAAAAGGAAACTTACTGCTAAACAAGGAAACCCAAAAAATGGGGCTAGATAATGATTCTTTCCATTGGCTTGTCATTTATGTCCGATAATCTTTGTAACAAGAAAAGCCCCAAGTTCCCAACAAAAAAAACATTGATTTGTCTTAAAATAGCACCCCAAAACTTTTTTGCTCTATTCTTTTAAGTATAGAATCGTCCATTGGAAAAAGGAAACTTACTGCTGCACAAGGAAACCCAAAAAATGGGGCTAGATAATGATTCTTTCCATTGGCTTGTCATTTATGTCCGATAATCTTTGTAACAAGAAAAGCCCCAAGTTCCCAACAAAAAAAACATTGATTTGTCTTAAAATAGCACCCCAAAACTTTTTTGCTCTATTCTTTTAAGTATAGAATCGTCCATTGGAAAAAGGAAACTTACTGCTGCACAAGGAAACCCAAAAAATGGGGCTAGATAATGATTCTTTCCATTGGCTTGTCATTAATTTCCGATAATCTTTGTAACAAGAAAAACCCCAAGTTCCCAACAAAAAAAAAACATCGATTTGTCTTAAAATAGTACCCCAAAACTTTTTTGCTCTATTCTTTTAAGTATTGAATCGTCCATTGGAAAAGGAAACATACTGCTGCACAAGGAAACCCAAAAAATGGGGCTAGATAATGATTCTTTCCATTGGCTTGTCATTTATATCCGATAATCTTTGTAACAAGGAAACTCCAACTTCCCAACAAAAAAACATTGATTTGTCTTAAAATGACACCCCAAAACTTTTTTGCTCCATTGTTTTAAGTATATAATCGTTCATTGGAAAAGGGAACATGCTACTGCACAAGGAAATTGTTAGTTACAGTGGTAAGCTCACCTCAAAATTAAACCCAAAAAGAGCGCACCGAATAGTGTCTTAGATTGACTTGAAATTCTTAGAGATTGTTACGGGGGCCAACAGGAAAGTACAATTTTTTGAGGGGGAGAGTTTTATGGAACATGAAGACAAGAGAATTTTTTTTTTTAGATTAGTTTGAATGTTCTGCTATATATCCCTGTCCCAAGAGGCATCTAGTGTGAACAACTTACAGTTCTTAGGCGTGATTTTTTCAAGCCTGGGGAAAGAACTATTTTTTGGCATTAGCTCAAAATTTATATTTTTAAGATCTTGGGTGAAGGAATCCCAAATGCTGAAAATTATTGTACTTCCCAGAAAAGTTTTTTTTTTTTTTTTTTTTTTTTTTTTTTTTTATGGTCTGAAACTCACATCCTACGATAAACAAATATAAAAGCAGAAAATATTAGGCTATGGTCAGCCGGATTTAGTATAATGTCAGCCATAAAGTATTATTTTTTGGACTTGGAAAGGCGAAAATTTCGGAGAGAAGTCTTCTTTATTTACTTGAAATTCATGGTTTTGGGCTACAAGGGTCCACAGTTTTGGCATAGAGCAGGGTGTTTAGGTTAGGACATGGATTGAATAACCAGTTGTTTTTGATCAGTTTTAAACGTAGTATTGTATGCTTTTGGACCAATGGGAACCTGAAAAAATATTTTTCAGCCAAAGGAGGCACGAAAACAGGGCCAAAAAAACCTTCTTATGCGAACACGAGTCTGCATAATCTCAGATACGTATTTGATAAAAAAAAATACAGCAAGTACTTATCGTGGATTATTTAATCTGAGGCATTTACGATTGAACAAGTAAAACTTAAAATGAACTGAAATTAAAAATATAAGAGTAAATATACCACCTTCTTAAACACCCTACAGGCAGGCCTCATTTGTGTCTAGGTGAAATTATAAACACAGTGATGACAGAATCCCTTTTATGATTACAATCTTGAAAAATTGACGTCAGTTTTGAAGGGTCAATCTATTGCCATTCAATGCCAATATTGAAGAAGAACAAAATTACCAAAACCGTCTGTAATTAATATCATTTTATTTTAACAATAAATGTACTTTTAGTAATTCACTCCTATAGTCTCAATTATTATGGCATAACACCCTCCTAAATGCCCTACAGGTAGGCCTCATTTACACCTAGGTGAAAAAAATCAGTTTAAATATTTTCCTTTTAATGATTACAATATTGAAAAATTTTAATTTTGAAGAGTCGCCATTTATTTTGAATTACCATAGTGTCAATATTGAAAAAAACAACAACAAAAAACAGTGGTATTGGGGGTGTATCGAGGAAGGCTATTGTGTTTTTTTTATCTTTTCTTTTCTTTTTTTATTGTTTTAATTTATTTATTAGTTAAGAATATTTCTAGGAATGTTTATGTAAGTAAACTCTGCGCGTTAGAAAAAATTAAATTTTTTCCCCTATCCTACTGATTTATATTTGTGATGGCTTATATTTTAATTTATTGTGTTAAATAAAGTCATAAGTGAAGTCATACCGAAAACTGCCTACATTTTAATAATTAATCTACTTTAAACAAATCTTACCTACAATCTTAATGATTGTTATGATCCTTTTTTGTTGTTGTTGTGGATCTTTAGTGCACAGATAGCGTTTTCTGTAAGTAAGGAAATGACACTCAAGCCATTTAGGGAGGCAGGGGGCGCCCGACTGTTCTTTTTGATAATTATGTTTTATAAACCATGTCCGATATATATTTATTTTCCATTTGAGAATGCCGAACAAAATGAATACCACAGATATTTGATTGATAAGCATCTGATGACTATATACAGAGGTTGAAAAAAAGGTATTAGGGCATTTTGAGCTCCAACCACTTTAAGAACTTTGTATGCCATATGGGTGCTATACTTTTTAGTTTTCAATTTATTGGACCCAATCCACAGACATTTGATTGATAAGCATCTGATGGCTATATACAGAGGTTGAAAAAAAGTTTTTAGGGCTTTTTGAGCTCCAACCACTTTAAGAACTTTGTATTCCTTATGGGTGCTATACTTTTTAATTTTCAATTTACTGGACCCAATCCACAGACATTTGATTGATAAGCATCTGGTGACTATATACAGAGGTTGAAAAAAAGGTATTATGTCATTTTGAGCTCCAACCACTTTAAGAACTTTGTATGCCATATGGGTGCTATACTTTTTAATTTTCAATTTACTGGACCCAATCCACAGACATTTGATTCATAAGCATCTGGTGACTATATACAGAGGTTGAAAAAAAGGTATTAGGGCATTTTGAGCTACAACCACTTTAAGAACTTTGTATTCCATATGGGTGCTATACTTTTTAATTTTCAATTTACTGGACCCAATCCACAGACATTTGATTGATAAGCATCTGATGACTATATACAGAGGTTGAAAAAAAGGTATTAGGGCATTTTGAGCTACAACCACTTTAAGAACTTTGTATGCCATATGGGTGCTATACTTTTTAATTTTCAATTTACTGGACCCAATCCACAGACATTTGATTGATAAGCATCTGATGACTATATACAGAGGTTGAAAGAAAGGTATTAGGGTATTTTGAGCTCCAACCACTTTTAAGAACTTTTTATGCCATATGACTGCTATACTTATTAATTTTCAATTTACTAGACCCAATCCACAGACATTTGACTGATAAGCATCTGATGACTATATACAGAGGTTGAAAAAAAGGTATTAGGACATTTTGAGCTCCAACCACTTTAAGAACCTTTTATGCCATATGGGTGCTATACTTTTTAATTTTCAATTTACTGGACCCAATCCACAGACATTTGATTCATAAGCATCTGATGACTATATACAGAGGTTGAAAAAAAGGTATTAGGGCATTTTGAGCTCCAACCACTTTAAGAACTTTGTATGCCATATGGGTGCTATACTTTTTAATTTTCAATTTACTGGACCCAATCCACCGACATTTGATTAATAAGCATCTGATGACTATATACAGAGGTTGAAAAAAGGTATTAGGGCATTTTGAGCTCCAACCACTTTAAGAAGTTTGTATTCCATATGGCTGCTACATTTTTTAATTTTCAATTTACTGGACTCAATCCTAGCCTTTCAGTACCGGTCCTTTCATACAAAGTTGTACATGGTCGGCACCTGTCTTCTTACTTTGGCCACTCTAGTATTTTCAATAATTTTCTAGTATGATTCAGGTTTTTATTTATTCCCAAAAATATTGTACGTTCTGGAGTTGAAATTGGATGCAAGAATTTTTTTTGTGCAACATTGCAACCTTGGGAAAAAATATTCACAAGCTGTATTTCTAAAGTTTGATGATTTCTATTTTAGGAACCCATGCCTCCCTGCTGTTTTGCCGTAATGAATCATCCAATATAACTAGGAAATTGGAAAGAGGCTTCCAGGCTTTAGGTTCCCAACGTAAAGTGGAAAGTAGAACTGATTTAAAAATAAGCTGTAATCATGTTAATGCAACATATTCAGATAAGAAAGGATACCATTTAGACATTGTTTCTGATACCGTTTGTCGGCTAACATGCACGAAAAATGTTCTGAATCCTTCTAAGCTGAACACAAATCAAAATATATGTACCGACGAAAAACCTTTCAAGTGCTTAATTTGCAATAATAGTTTTACTCGGGCTTTTAGTTTGAAAACTCATCAGAGAATCCATACTGGGAATAAACCGTACGAATGTCCCACATGTAAGAAACGGTTTTCTAACAGTTCTCATTTGAAGAGACATGCAAGAATTCATTCTGGAGTGAAAGCATACGAATGTACTACATGTAAAAAACGGTTTACTAATAATTCGAATTTGATTACTCATAGAAGAATCCATTCTGGAGAGAAACCATATGAATGTGCTATATGTAAGAAAAAGTTTTCTGACAGTTCTGGTTTGAAGAAACATGCAAGAATTCATTCTGGAGTGAAAGCATACGAATGTACTACATGTAAAAAACGGTTTACTAATAATTCGAATTTGATTAATCATAGAAGAATCCATTCTGGAGAGAAACCATATCAATGTGCTATATGTAAGAAACAGTTTTTAAGCAGTTCTTCTTTGAGTACACATGCGAAAACCCATACTGGACAAAAACCGTATAAATGTACCACGTGTAAGAAACATTTCTCAAGAACTTCTAATTTGAGTAGACATAAAAGAATTCATGCTCGAAAGATCCCTCACTAGGGGAGTTTATGTAGAAAAAAGTTTTCTGGTAGTTTTCATCTGAGTAAACATAATACAATGCATACAAAAGACAAATCATAGAAATGTACTACATACAAGAACTATATATCTGTGAAATCTTCACAAGATACACAAAAAGGAATTTTGGTTCTGTTAAACTCTTTTTTTTCTAGTCTCTTCTTTGCTCCCATTTATTTTATGTCAATGTCAGTGCCAATTTATATCAATTATATGCTGTCATACGATTCATGCTATGTCATTTGAGGGTAGCGCTGGTAATTAAGTTATAGGGTGTAATTTTTCTTGTCCTGAGATAAAAGAAACAGTTTTAATTCTAACCTTTTCCAAGTTTTTTTGTATGCATTTGAAAACAATAAACTTAAAAGGAAAAATGGAAGAATTAAAAGGATAGGTTGACAGAGACAAGAGTTTTAAACAGTAAAAACAAATGATACAAAGGAACAGTAAAAACAGTATTGCAAATATATTAGGGGCAAATTTTGTACCATATGTAAGAGTTGTGTCGGCGCTGAAGTTTTATGCTTCCTGACCTAATTTCCTAAATTAGAAGTTTTATGTTCTCTCCCTGTGACCAAATAAACTTTCTTGATTCTATTTTTAATGTTTCCAGTTTATTCCCGTGTGTTCGAAAGGAATGAACTTAAAATAAAGAATGGAAGAATTAAATTCCAAATAGACGAATTGAAAAGATAATTATTACAATAATGAATTTTTTGTTATAATTAATTCTATCCATGGCAGCACAATCGTGCAATTATATTTAAGAGCAAGATGGATTCTATTTATGTTTATTTTCTCACCAAGCCATTTTGTGAAGAAGAAATTGTCTTAGGAACCTCGGAGGAAACTTATTCGAATGAAAATTAGAAATTCTAGCACTATTTTGTGGGTTAAAAGCGAATGGAGTGTAACCAGCCCTACCTCCAATTGCTGTAAGAGGGCTATTTTCTTCAGCATAATTAAAAGGCCAAATAACTATGACTGTAGGGATGAGATAACCCAGTTAGCCATTGGGCTAAGGGCATTGGGCTAAGTTATACTATTTAGTCATTATTTACATGTGTAAGTATTAATTGAAAATGGGGGATATACGATCCTTGATCTCCAAAAAAGCTAAGTGTATAAAATGAGGCTCTCAGGGAATGCTGAGGGAGATGGTACACCAATTCAAAACACACTGTATGCGCTCATGTTGTCAAAAGGCTTTATCAGTAGTATCAAAGGTACAAGGTAGCAGTAGCATCAAAGACACAATATAAAGGTTTTGGAACCTTTAAAATGGGTACAGGCTATAAAAATCTGAAAAACCTAAAACAAAAGACAGAAAAACGGAATTGAAATT
Organism: Artemia sp. Qi Xiang Cuo; assembly: GCF_049724085.1. Lineage (NCBI taxonomy): Eukaryota > Metazoa > Arthropoda > Branchiopoda > Anostraca > Artemiidae > Artemia > Artemia sp. Qi Xiang Cuo. The sequence goes on from NC_142811.1 coordinate 56,329,522, forward strand.
TCATGATAAGAAACACACGCAGTGTTAAATTAATCCGAAATATTTAGTTGTTACGTACTGAAAAAGAAAAAAATTAGAAATGAAAACAAGACGTCTCAGTAGCCATCCAAGATTAGTGCAAACCGTTTTTATCCTAACAGTCTTAACAGTTTTTATTATTAATAAAAGGGTGATTAAACTTTGAATTCATATTATTGTCAAAACTAATTTTTTTTTCTAGAGTGTCTGTTTCCATTAGCCCGATTTTACCCTCACTAACAGTTTGATACCATAATGTGCTTAAAAAGATTAGAGTGAACGAGAATGCTTCTTTCCAATAAACTAATAAAGGGGATTCAAAGTTGGAATTAGTTAGAGGTTGATTGTAAGAGACTTCATTTAGAACTAAAAAAAAGCTGCACGTGTAAACCAAATTCCAGGAAGTTAAAAATTTACTGCTAAAAAAAAGCTGGACTTGCGGAATTTAAAGCTGTAATTTAGGAAGGCTAACTGCCCTCTAGGAAGTTGTTACGCTGGTAGACTCAAGGAGTAGAATTTCTCGAGCTATTTGAGAGAAAATTAGAAACATAGCAAGAAATTTTTGGAAAAGCTATTGAACCTTGGTAGAAAAGAGGAGGGTCGTGTGTAAAATTATTTTTAGAGACGGATTCTATAAGAATGACATGAAAGTAAAGGAAGTATAGAAGGGATTAAATTATGAATTAATAAAGTATAAATTGGTATCCATGGATGCAATTTCCAATTATCTGAAAATGCAATGAAACAAAGTAACATATTTACTGGCTTGTTAAACAATTTTGAGAAAGTAGTCAGTCTACACAGTCCCAATTAACGATAAAAATGGAGCCAAAATTAATTATAAGGAAAGTATTAAAAAGAGATGGGAAGAATATTTTGAGAACATGCTAAACCATATTCAAATTACAATAAATGATATTGAAAAGTAAAAGTTTTTGACAATTGGGAAGCGAAAGAAAGCTTACTTTGCAAAGAAAAGCTAGAAACATTACTAGTGAAAGAATAGTGTAGTTTTAGGAAGAAGAATGTGGCTCCTTCAACTCTCCTAGACTAAGACTATTGTAAAGATTAGATAGATCATAGGCAGCGCAATCGCGCTGCCTAAGTAAAGAACGATGTTGGCACAATGTATTATTTATTTTTTTTTTTTTCCTTTAGACCAGGGCATTTCTTATCGAAGTTGTCGTAGAAACTTCGAAAATGGCTCATTCGATTGGAAATTGGAGTGGCTTGTGTCCTTTTTAAAAGTCGAAAGTGATTGGAAGGCAACTAACACCCCTTCCACGCCCACCATTTCCCCAAACACATCCAATTAACATTTCGAGATAGCTATTTTGTTCAGCGTAGTTGGTTTCCAGGTAGAACTTATGTTTTTGAGGAGGACACTCCCCCACAACCCTCATGGCAAGGGTTGTAAGTTATGCCCCGGGGGCATATAAGGTTTTTATAGAAATTGTCGTCGTAGAAACTTCAAAAAAGGCTCATTCGATTTGAAATTCAACGGGTTTGTGCCCTTTTTAATAGTCGAAAGTGATTGGAGGGCAACTAACCCCCCTCTCACGCCCACCTTTTCCCTAAGCACATCCAATCAAAATTTTAAGATAGCTATTTTGTTCAACGTAGTTGAAAGTTCTGGAAATTAGGTCTTTGAGGATGACAATCTCCCCCCCCCAACAGCCCTCAGGGCAAGGGCTGTAAGTTACGCCCTGGGGGCATATAAGGTTTTTATAGAAAGCTTTGTCGTAGAAACTTCAAGAACGGCTCATTTGATTGGAAATTGAACATCGCTAATGCCCTTTTTAATAGTCGAAAGTGATTGGAAGGCAACTAACACCCCTTCCATGGCCACAACTTATCCAAACACATCCAATCAAAATTTTGAGAGAGCCATTTTGTTCAAAGTAATTGAAAGGTCTGGAAATTATATCTTTGAGGATGACAATCTCCTTACAGCCCTCAGGGTAAGGGTTGTAAGTTATGCCCTGGGGGAATGTAAGGTTTTTATTGAAAGTTTTGTTGTAGAAACTGGAAAAGGGCTCATTCGATTGGAAACTCAACGGGCTAGTGCCCTTTTTGATAGTTGAAAGTCATTTGAGGGCAACTAACCCCCCTCTCAGGCCCACATTTTCCCCAAATACATCCATTCAAACTTTCTAGATAGCCATTTTGTTCAACGTAGTTAAATTTTTTAGAAATTAAGTCTTTGAGGATAATAACCCCCTCAGAGCACTCGGGACCAGGGTTGTAAGTTATGCCCTGGGGATATATAAGGTTTTTATAGATAGTGATGTTGTTGAAACTTCAAACAGGGCTCGTTAGATTGGAAATTAGAAGGGCTTGTGCCCTTTTTAATTGTCAAGAGTGATTGGAGGATAACTAACACCCCTCTCACACCTACAATTTCCCCAAACACATCCAATCAAAATTTTTAGATAGCCGTTTTGTTCGACGTAGTTAAAAAGTCCGGAAATTACGTTTTTGACTATGACACTCCCCCCACAGCCCTTAGGGCAAGGGTTGTAATTTATACCATGGGGGCATATACGGTTTTGTTTTCATTGAAAGCGTTGTCGTAGAAAATTAAAAAAGTAATCATTCGATTGGAAATTAAAACGGCCAGTGCCCTTTTTAATGATCAAAAGTGATTGGAGGGCAAGTTAACCCCCCCCCCCCCTCTCACGCCCACCTTTTCCCCAAAAAAATCCAATTAAAATTTTGAGATAGCTATTTTGTTCAAACTAGTTGAAAGTTCTGGAAATTAGGTCTTTGAGGAAGACAACCCCCTTACAGCTCCCAGGGCAAGGGTTGTAAGTTATGCCTTGGGTTATATACGGTTTTTTATAGAAAGTGTTGTCGTAGAAACTTCAAATAGGGGTCTTTCAATTGGAAATTGAAAGGGCTACTGCCCTTTTAAATAGTTGGAAGTGATTGGAGGGCAACTAACTCCCCTCTCACGCCCACTATTTCCCCAAACACATCTAATCAAAATTTTGAGATAGCAATAAATGTTTTTACTTTTATAACTTTAACTAATCAAATAATATTAACATTTTGATTACTAAATATCAGTATATGTATATTAAACTGACAGTGCACATTCATTTGTATTTTTTTCATGAAAGTGCAAGTTATGTTCTGGCCTTGGGAAGGCATAGGGGTATTGAGTCCTATTCATGTTAATTTCTGCTCGTTTTAAGTTTGACCCGGTTATTTATTGTAATTTCTGTTCGTTTTGGGTTAAATTTATTTATCGATGCTGATTTGTGGTAGTTTCACGCTTGGTAGATAATTTGATTTTATTTTTGCTCATTTTTGGTTTAATGGAGTTGTTTAGTTTTCTTTAAAAAGCTTATTTTGTGGAAAAAAGTTTTTTTTAATTAATTTCTGTTCGTTTTATATTGACATAGTCTTTTCTGGGAAAAAGAAAATAATACTTTAAATCTTTTCGTTTTTTTAAGACTTTATAGTTCGGCCTGCTATTTGTATGCTGGAGTAAAATTTTCAGCAATTTTTAACAACATACACCCTTTTAAAAATCTGGACACAAATAGTAGTGTTTAATTTAGTTTCATACCTCCTCTAGTTGACCCGACATAGAAAACTTGATACCATTCGCAAAAAAAAATTTGCTTACTTTCTTTGATAGCTTGGATACACTTACGCTATTTTGATTTGGTTAAATTTTAAGAGCAGAAGTAGCCCCGGATGTATGAACATAATAACCTAAGTCGTTCTTGGAATATTGCTGAGATACCTTATTGAGAGTTAGCAACAACACAATGCATATGATTTAATCTTAAGGCAACATTTAGTTTTTAAACATAATGGGCAAATGGGAGGGTCGGCGTGGAGGGAGGGGGGGGGGGGCTAGTTGCCCTCCAATCACTTTCGACTATTAAAAAGGGCATTAGCCGTTTCTGTTTTCAATCGAATGAGCCCTTTTCAAAGTTCCAACGACAACCCCTTCGATACAAAGTTCCCTGGTCTAAAAAGAAAAATAGTAATACATTGTACCCACATCAATCTTTACTATAAAAATTTCAAGCCTTCCAATCACTTTTGACTATTAAAAAGGGCACACTACTACTACTACTAACAACTCATCGCAGCACCAAGCCGCCTGAGACCAACACAGCTACGCACGCTCCTCCTCCACCCCAATCTATTCAAAGCCTCCCTATTTACATCCACCCACGAAGTCCCCATTTCCTTTAAATCTTTCTTTATGACGTCCTCCCGCCCCAAACGGGGACGACCTGCCTTCCGTTTAGCCCTAGATAGTTGGCCGAAAAGAACAATCTTCGGCAGTCTGTCATCCTTCATCTGCACAACATGCCCTAACCACCTCAACCTTTCTTTCATTATAGACCTAGAAAGCATTATTGCACCACATTTTTTGTATATCCTATGTTTTGAAATGCGATCAGTCAGCCGGGTACCCAGAACAATCCTTAAGCAATTTCCAATCGAATGATCCCTTTTTGATTTTCTACGACAACGCTTTCTATAAGCAACTTATATACCTACAGGGCATACCTCACAACCTCAGCCAAGAAGGTTGTGAGGGGATTCTGATCATCAAAGATCTAATTTCCAAAACTTCCAACTACGTTAAGCAAAATGGCTATGTCAAAATTTTGGTTGGATGTGTCTGGGAAAATGGTGGGCGTGCGAGGGGCGTTAGTTGCTTTTCAATCACTTTCAACTACAGAAAAAGGCACTAGCCCTTTCAATTTCGAATCGAATGAGCCCTATTTGAAGTTTCTACAACAACACTTTCTATAAAAACCATATATACCCTAAGGCATATCTTACAACCCTTTCCCTGAGGGCTGTGAGGGGGTTTTCATCCTCAAAGACCTAATTTCCAGAACTTACAACTACGTTGAACAAAATGGCTAGCGTTGTTCTACGACAAGGATTTCAATAAAAACCTTATATACCCCCAAGGTATAACTTACAACCCTTGCCCTGAGGGCTGGGGGGGGGGGGGGTTGTCAACCTCAAATACCGAATTTCCAGAAATTTAAACTAAGTTGAACAAAATTGCTATCTAAATATTTTGATTGGATATGTTTGGAGAAATGTTGGGCGTGGAAGGGGTGTTATTTGCCTTCCAATCGCTTTCGACTATTAAAAAGGGCACTATTCATTTCAATTTCCAATCGAATGAGCCCTTTTGAAGTTTCCCATCGAATGAGCCCTTTTGAAGTTTCTACGACAACGCTTTCAATAAAAACCTTATCTGCCCCCAGGGCATAACTTACCACCCTTGCCCGGAGGGCTCGGGGGGGGGGGTTGTCATCCTCAAAGACCTAATTTCCAGAACTTTCAACTACGTTGAACAAAATTGCTATCTCAAAATTTTGATTGGATGTGTTTGGGGAAATGGTGGGCGTGCGAGGGGCGTTAGTTGCTTTTCAATCACTTTCAACTACAGAAAAAGGCACTAGCCCTTTCAATTTCGAATCGAATGAGCCCTATTTGAAGTTTCTACAACAACACTTTCTATAAAAACCATATATACCCTAAGGCATATCTTACAACCCTTTCCCTGAGGGCTGTGAGGGGGTTTTCATCCTCAAAGACCTAATTTCCAGAACTTACAACTACGTTGAACAAAATGGCTAGCGTTGTTCTACGACAAGGCTTTCAATAAAAACCTTATATGCCTCCAGGGCATAACTTACAACCCTTGCCCTGAGGGCTGGGGGGGGGGGGTTGTCATCCTCAAAGACCGAATTTCCGTACATTTTAACTACTTTTAAGAAAATTTCGATCTCAATATTTTGATTGGATGTGTTTGGGGAAATGGTGGGCGTGGAAGGGGTGTTATTTGCCTTCCAATCGCTTTCGACTATTAAAAAGCGCACTATTCATTTCAATTTCCAATCGAATGAGCCCTTTTGAAGTTTCCAATCGAATGAGCCCTTTTGAAGTTTCCAATCGAATGAGCCCTTTTGAAGTTTCTACGACAACGCTTTCAATAAAAACCTTATATGCCCCCGGGGCATAACTTGCAACCCTTGCCCTGAGGGCTGGGGGGGGGGATCGTCATCCTCAAAGACCTAATTTCAAGAACGTTCCACTACGTTGACGAAAATTGCTATCTCAAAATTTTGATTAGATGTGTTTGGGGAAATAGTGGGCGTGAGAGGGGAGTTAGTTGCCCTCCAATCACTTCCAACTATTTAAAAGGGCAGTAGCCCTTTCAATTTCCAATTGAAAGACCCCTATTTGAAGTTTCTACGACAACACTTTCTATAAAAAACCGTATATAACCCAAGGCATAACTTACAACCCTTGCCCTGGGAGCTGTAAGGGGGTTGTCTTCCTCAAAGACCTAATTTCCAGAACTTTCAACTAGTTTGAACAAAATAGCTATCTCAAAATTTTAATTGGATTTTTTGGGGGAAAAGGTGGGCGTGAGAGGGGGGGGGGTTAACTTGCCCTCCAATCACTTTTGATCATTAAAAGGGGCACTAGCCGTTTCAATTTCCAATCGAATGATTCCTTTTTGAATTTTCTACGACAACGCTTTCTATGAAAACAAAACCTTATATGCCCCCAGGGCATAACTTACAACCCTTGCCCTGAGAGCTGTGGGAGGAGTGTCATAGTTAAAAACATTATTTCCGGACTTTTTAACTACGTCGAACAAAACGGCTATCTCCGTTTTACCACAACGGGAGAGGGGGGCATCACTGCAACAGCAAACCCGAGGGAAGATCGGCAACTCCTCCTTGGTGCCCTGGGTACCTCAGGTGGCATAGACGAAAGTAAGGTCTATGGTCGGATGATGATAAGTACAATGATCAAAGTGAATAAGAAGTAAAGAAATGTTCATGTGCTTTTTTTCAAACCTTGTAGTTCCTTTTTTGCTTTTTCTTTCTTCATTTTTATTTATATCGGAGCACTGACGTGAGATGAGAGTTTTTTGTTGAGTTTTGTTTTCCAAACCTGTTTACCTGTTTTCCAAAAACCAAATATAGCCACTTAATGTTCATAAAAAAAAATATTAGCCACGCCTACAGGCCACAGCTGGCAAGGGATCCGAATGAATGAGGACTCATTCGAACCGGAATTCGACCTGTTAGGGCCTTTTGATATTTTCAGACCGAAAAAATTATCCCCCGAATTTACATTTACGAAAAACCTCGTTTTCCTATAAGAGCCATGTTAATTTTTCCCACCACAGCCCCCCTTTAACGTTGTCCGATCGGGCTGAAATTTAGAGAATAAGCTTTCCTAGGGCCTGGGAGCTTATCCTCAAAATTTCAGCTCAATCCGATCACTCCTTCCTTGTTTTCCAAAAACCAAACATCAAGTTTTTTTTTTACCAGCACGCCTACAGGCCACAGTTGGGAATGAGGACTCATTCGAAGCGGAATTCGACCTGTTAGGGCCTTTTGACAGACCGAAAAAAATTATACCCCGAATTTACATTTACGAAAAACCTCGTTTTCCTTTAAGAGCCCATGTTAATTTTTGAAATTCCTTAAAGCATAGTATTTTATCATTAAATTAGATCAAAATAGTCCTCTTAACCTGACAAGACCGACTGCAAGCTTCCAAAAATTCCAGCTATTTCCCAGAAGTTTTTTTGTCGAAAAACGAAAATCTTAATTTGTATTTGCTTGCGTCGAAAATAGATTGCAGAGACTAAAAATAATTAACCATTAGTCTCTGATAGTACAGTGGTCACTATTCCTGTCTGTCATACGGAAGACCCGGGTTCGATTCCCCGTCAGAGTAAATTTTTTATATATTGAATTTAAAGTAATATCTCTTAAATTTAAAGTTTAAAAAAGAAACTCAGTTTTTTTTTAAATCCAATCTATTAAATCCTTCGGCTCAACAGACGTTTCCAGAAGAATATCACAGTCGGCCTTCAGCTTACAGGTAAGTCTCCACTGCTTTGATAACATGCCGTATACCCGCATGCTCGAAGAAAAGTTGAAAAAAGAAAATCTTACTGTGCATTTGATTTGAGTATTCAGGAATTAAAAGCCTCAACACAAGAATCTTCAAAAGCGGGGGTTTGGGGGGCGCCAGCCTCCCAACTTTACCTCCTGACACGATCAGCTAACAGTTAGTCAAGCAATAATAAGTAATAAACTGTACTAAAACGTGAAGAAATTATTTGAAAAAAAACTACGTTTTCTAAAGACTTAAACAGGCTGAGTCACAAGTTCGAACCTTAAAACGCACAGGGATTAGGAGGTACAGCTGGGGGGTTGCCGCCCTCCAACCTCCCCGCTTTTGCGGCCACTTTTGCTAAGGTTTTTTAAGTCCTGTAGCCTTCAATCAGTTGGTCGTACCAAGTTCATCACATTGTAGCTTGTTATCGGTTAGGGAAAAATCTCCTGTAAAAAATCCAGCAAACAGCCTCAGTACTGTTTCTAATCAAAGAGATGCAATAGGATTCAAGCACACTTTGTTCGTGTTGCAAAGCATTTCTTTGCAAGGAAAAAAGCGGGGGTTCAGGAAGGGCAGCAGACCCTCAAAACAAAAATCTTAACAAAAGAGGCTGCAAAAGTGGGGGGTTTTGGGGGTGGCAGCCCCCCAAATGTACCGTTTAATCCCTGTACGTTTTAAAGTTCGAACTTGTGACTCAGCCTCTTTAACTCTTTAGAAAACGTATTTTTTTTCAAATAATTTGTATATTAAACTGAAAATCTTAAAAACTGGAAAACTACTATTGCTCTTGGTCGAAAAATTAAAAAAAAAATACTAAATTAATAAACATCGGTCCTCATTTTTGGCTTAACGGAGGTAAAAAGTTTTTTAAAGTAATCTAAAATTATACATATTTCTAAGTAAAGTGAGAATGATCTCCTGGGCTTCAAAAGTCATAGGAGGCGATAGCCTTACTCCTATTTGCTGTAATTTCTTTTTATTAAACTTTATCGTGACAATTTAATTCATTTTCTGTCTGTTTTGGGTTTCATTTACTTATTGAAAGTGCTTTAAGGTGAAAGTCACTAAATTCATTGCAATGTTAATTTGCCTATGCTACGAAAAGAGATCTTGCTCTCTGACTCGCCATACCAGCGCAGTGAAATTTTGCACAAGTGATCTTTGAAAAAGGATATAAAATTTGGCCGTTTTTTTTATCTGAATAAATTCCCAGGAAATGGAAAAAAAATCTAATGTGAAACCTGGTAGCTTTTTTAAAAAAGATCTGGAGCCTAAGAAACTGAATATTTGAAGCAATCGAAAACTATAAATTCAAAAAAAACTTTTAAAAGTAATTGGCCGGATTGAAAATTCCAGATTCTTTTAATTTATTCCTTCACGATTGTTTTTGTGTTTTTATAATTTGGACTCTTGCATAGCATGGATAAAAGCGAAAAAGTCGAAATTAACTTCAAATTGTAGCTATTTTTTATTTAGTTCATTCAAATACTTTTCAGCTTTCTAATCCGATTCATTAATTTTATATATATATTTATAAATAAAACTAAGTTTTTACTCTGTTTCTCCTGTCCTACATAACCCCACTTTACACCCCCTGGCTGGAAACATACCCGAGGCTAGGACGGGTCATACTTGCGTTTAATTGACTACTTGTCTTTAATTGGAGTTTGTCTGCTGAGAGAACCATATATATAGTCGCTTAGTTAAAGGTTCGTGCAAATTTGAAGAAGAGTGTGAAAGTTGGTCCACAAGGGTAGTTTGATTCGCTCTTTTGAATGAGACTGGAACACAAGTGATCCGACCATCTAAGAGGGGGAAACACGGAGTAAAAGTCACCCAAAAGAGGGAAAAACAAAATTCTTTTTCCCTATTTTAGCTTGATATTCGGTGTGTATACTCGGTATTAGAATGAAATTGAAGCAGTGATGGAAAATAGAGTGTCCCACCATCAAAGGAAGGGGGTGGGGTGGGGGCAGGGGGGTGAATTCACCTAACAGGGGGGAAACGGGAAATATTTGTTTTTGCCTATTTCAAATTGGTATTCTGTTTGTTTATTCAATCTTCTATAGTCACTGATTTAATGCCATGGTGAAAATGCAGAGGATGTCCTGGGAGGGGGGAAACAAGGGTAAATATTTCCCCTGGTGGAAATGCTAAAGAAGGGAAATTTCTGATCTGCTGTCTCTAAGTTTGTTCTCACCATTTCAGGAGGCATTCTCAAGATCGAGTGGTACAGTATTACATCCTAAATCTTGGATAGGGGAAAGAGGGGAAACTAGGGGGTCGCAGGGGAAAATGCCAAAATGAGTTTCTTTTCAAATTTGGCTGCGGTGGTTATGATTACTCTGCTGGGAGTGGGTGGCAAACACTGGACAAAGGAAACCGTGGATGACAGCTGTGACGCGCAAAACTATGACTGCCCCTCGTTGCCCCTCCTTTAAGAGTCAAATCCACTACTATAACTTTCGTTTAAAGATATGACTTTAATCACTGAAGGAAGAAATAAAAAGAGGCAAAAAAAAAAGTGGTACGCAGTTGGTGCCCTGGTTCAGCAGCCTATTCGTTGCTGGCGTCTGTAGCACGCTCCATTACGGGTACACAGATCAGTTCACGGTAGTGAAGCCTTCATGCACTTGCATGGTGGCTTGCAGGCTTTCTTGCAGCCAAATTTGCCCGGTTTTTGCACGCCTTGGAAGCCTCGGGTAGCGTCGTCCAGACAGGATGCCACTCATCATTTATGAACTTCCATCCAAATTCAAAGGGGGAAGGAGGATTCTGAATTGGGTCAGCTGCTCCTGCCGAAATTCGGCCAACCTGAAAGTGTGCACGTCTGGTGTGCTGAAGAAGGGCGTCGGGTGTTGGTGGGATGCAGTCAATCTGCCGTCCCTTGGCAAAAAGCACTTTTCTCGCTTTGTCAACACCCTGGACATCGCTTGTCCGCTCATAGCATAAAACTACAAATCTCTCCAGTAGCTCTTACGTTCGCGGTCTCGTAGCAGTTGACGCAGACGACAAATCCAAGAACGCGTCAGTTGCATCGGGACAACTTCTCCAGACATCAAAGGCTTTCTTCTTTCAAATGCCAGAAAAATAAGATACTGTATCGCAGCCTGTAAACGCGTGGAAACCAGGCAAAGCTTTTGACTTTTGGGGCCTGTAATTGGAAAAAAAATCGTAAAAAAAGAACCTGATTCTCCCACAACAAGTGTAAAAGACTATTTGACAACCTTTACAGACAGCAAGCCTAAAGGAACAGCAGAGCGCTATACCAATTTACGAGGAAATATGGACTTTAAGGCTGTGTGAGGTATTATGGGGACAGGTTGAGGCTACGCCACGCTATCTGAAAAACTGGGTGTCTTAGGCATCTGCCCTATGTCAAAAGTGAATTTCATGAAAACTGAATCGGCAATTGGCACCGTATGGATGGAAACGTTGACGGAAATCTTACAGCAAAACGGAGAGGAGTCACTGAAAATGGCATTTCATGAAGATAGGTTTCTGAATAGTTCCTATTGGACTATAGTAGTGTGTGACGGGGGGGGGGGGGGGTGGAACACACGCAGCAAGGGCCATGACTACACAGTTAAAGGATGTATAAGGGTCATTATTGACACTTTCACTAAAAAACTATTATATGTGGGGATAAAAATAAATATTGTTTTATTTGGTTCAGAGCAGTGAAAAAGGGCGAAAATCCCGTCAGTCATGTATGCTTTATAAATTATAAGGGTCCATCTAAAAGTTTGGAGACAGACATTCTTGTTGAAGGTTTTCGCAGTAGTGAAGAGATGCACGGGTTACAATATCTTCAGTGCCCTGGTGACGGAGATTCTAGATTTTTATTAGTAGGGAGCTATCTATAATTATAGATTGCACATAATTTATGCATGTTTTTATGGTTTTTGTTACTGAGAATGAAAAACAGGTTTTTGCTCACTTTGATGTATTTTAATGGTTTATTGATTCTAACGGGTCAATGACACCTCTTTCACGGTCAATTTATTTGTTGTTTCTAAGTGTAATTTCTCCGGGACGAAGTTGGCACCTGCGCATGAAGGGTGGAGAGATGTATTGATCTGGTACTAGAGGGGGGAAGTGGATTTCCTAGAACTTGATTTACATAATCGAGGAGAATTATTGATTCACGAAAGGGAAATTAATTTGTTGTTTCTAAGGGGAATTATTGATCCACGAAAGGGGAATTTATTTGTAGTTTCTAAGGAAAATTATTGATCTATGAAAGGGGAATTGATTTGCATAATCGAGGGGAATTACTGATCTGCGAAAGAGGAATTAGAAATGACGTCACTTGTTTCCTAGGAATTATACGGGACTCTAAAGAGTTAGAAATTCTATTTTTAAATATGGCTTCTTTGGTCTTTAGTGACAGAGATAAATTGATATTCTATTTTTAAATATGGCTTCTCTGATCTTTAGTGACAGAGATAAATTGATATTCTATCAAAGCCATAATAGTGTAGCTAGGAACATCTTCGAGATGAAGAGATTAGCGCGGAAAAGGATTTCATAGGAATTTCAAATGTGACAGCGCAGGGATGCCAAAACAAAGGAACACGCAGAAATTACTTTTAGGGGATTATTTGGGCGAAACTGTTAGAGAGATTTTAGGAGATTATTTGGGCGAAACAGTTTGAGACATTTTAGAAAATGATTTAGGCAGAACAGTTAGAGACATTTTAGAAGATGATTTGGGGCGAAACTCTGTGGTCGTTATAATACATAAGTTCCATTTGAACAATGTTGTGAGGTCCCCATACCCCAACCCCAAAGGCCCCCCCAAACCCAGAGGGCCCCGAAGGCCCCCTGGGCCCCCTGGCCCCCAAATGCCCCCCTACCCTCAAATGCCCCCAGTCCCCCAAAGACCCCCCTCGCCCCCGAGCCCCAAAGGGCCCCCATTTTTTAATACTTTTTTATTTGTGCATTTAGAGACACAAAGGGGCCACATCCCCCCAACTGCTTGTCTCCCCCCCACCATTTGTGTTATGTCGTGGTTTACCGTGTCACAGTTGCATTCCCTTGATTTTTAAAAGTTCATTTTGTATTTCTTTCGTTGAAATGCAAGAGTAGGAATATTTCAGTAGTGTTTTCTCGTGATTTACCGTGTCACAGTTACATTCTCTTGATTTTTCAAAGTTCATTGTGAATTTCTTTCATTGAAATGCAAGAGTTGGAATATTTCAGTAGGGTTTTGTCATGGTTTACCTTGTCACAGTTACATTCTCTTGATTTTTTAAAGTTTATTTTGAATTTCTTTCGTTGAAATGCAAGAGTTGGAATATTTCAGTAGTGTTTTGTCATGTTTACCGTTTCACAGTTATATTCTCTTGATTTTTTAAAGTTTATTTTGAATTTCTTTCGTTGAAATGCAAGAGTTGGAATATTTCAGTAGGGCTATGTCGTGGTTTACCTTATCACAGTTACATTCTCTTGATTTTTCAAAGTTCATTTTGAATTTCATTCATTGAAATGCAAGAGTTGGAATATTTCAGTAGTGTTTTGTCGTGGTTTACCTTGTCACAGTTACATTCTCTTAATTTTTCAAAGTTCATTTTGAATTTGTTTCGTTGAAATGCAAGAGTTGGAATATTTCAGTCGTGGTTTACCGTGTCACAGTTACATTCTCTTAATTTTTCAAAGTTCATTTTGAACTTCTTTCGTTGAAATGCAAGAGTTGGAATATTTCAGTAGTGTTTTGTCGTGGTTTACCCTGTCATAGTTATATTCTCTTGATTTTTCAAAGTTCATTTTGAATTTCTTTCGTTGAAATGCAAGGGTTGGAAAATTTCAGTAGTGTTTTGTTGTGGTTTACCTTGTCACAGTTACATTCTCTTGATTTTTTAAATTTTATTTTGAATTTCTTTCTGTTAATTGCAAGAGTTGGAACATTTCAGTATTTGTTTTTTGTCGTTGTTTACTTTGTCACAGTTACATTCTATTTTTTTTCAAAGTTGATTTTGAATTTCTTTCGTTAAAATGCAAGGGTTGGAACATTTCAGTACTGTTTTGTCGTGATTTACCTTGTCACAGTTACATTCTCTTTATTTTTCAAAGTACATTTTTGGATTTCTTTCGTTGAAATGCAAGAGTTGTAATTTTCCAGTAGTGTTTCGTCGCGGTTTAGCTTGTCGCAGTTACATTCTCTTGATTTTTCAAAGTTCATTTTGGATTTCTTTCGTTGAAATGCAAGAGTTGGAATATTTCAGTAGTGTTTTGTTGTGGTTTACCTTGTCACAGTTACATTCTATTTATTTTTCAAAGTTCTTTTATGGATTTCTTTCGTTGAAATGCAAGAGTTGCAATATTTCAGTAGGGTTTTGCTATGGTTTACCTTATCACAGTTACATTCTCTTGATGTTTCAAAGTTCATTTTGGATTTCTTTCGTAGAAATGCAAGGGTTGGAATATTTCAGTAGTGTTTTGTTATGCTTTACCTTGTCACAGTTACATTCTCTTGATTTTTCAAAGTTCATTTTGGATTACTTTCGTTGAAATGCATCAGTTGGAATATTTCAGTAGTGTTTTGTTGTGCTTTACCTTGTCACAGTTACATTCTCTTGATTTTTCAAAGTTCATTTTGGATTTCGTTGAAATGCAAGAGTTGGAATATTTCAGTAGTGTTTTGTTGTGCTTTACCTTATCACTGTTACATTCTCTTGATTTTTCAAAGTTCATTTTGAATTTCTTTCGTTGAAATGCAAGAGTTGGAATATATCAATAGTGTTTTGTCCGGGTTTACCTTGTCACAGTTACATTCTCTTGATTTTTCAAAGTTCATTTTGGATATCTTTCGTTGAAATTCAAGAGTTGGAATATTTCAGTAGTGTTTTGTCGTGGTTTACCCTGCCACAGTTACATTCTCTTGAAATTTTTCGTTGAAATGCAAGAGTTGGAATATTCAATAGTTTTTTCTCGTGGTTTACCTTTTCAAACTTACATTCTTTTGATTTTTTATACTTCATTTTGAATTTCTTTCATTGAAATACAAGAGTTGAAATATTTCACTAGTAATTTGTTATGGTTTACCTTGTCACAGTTACAATGTCTTGATTTTTCAAGTGATCTTGATTTTGTTATGGTTTACCTTATCACAGTTACATTCTCTCGATTTTTCAAAGTTCATTTTGGAATTTCTTTCGTTGAAATGCAAGAGTTGGAATATTTCAGTAGTGTTTTGTTATGGTTTACCTTTTCACAGACACAATCTCTTGATTTTTCAAAGTTCATTTTGGATATCTTTCGTTGAAATGCAAGAGTTGGAATATTTCAGTAGTGTTTTGTCGTAGTTTACCTTGTCACAGTTACATTCTCTTGATTTTTCAAATTTCATTTTGGATTTCTTTCGTTGAAATGCAAGAGTTGGAATACTTCAGTAGTGTTTTGTCGTGGTTTACCTTGTCACAGTTACATTTTCTTGATTTTTCAAAGTTCATTTTGGATTTCTTTCATTGAAATGCAAGAGTTGGAATATTTCAGTAGTGTTTTGTTGTACGTTACCTTGTCACAGTTACATTCTCTTGATTTTTCAAAGTTCATTTTGGATTTCTTTCGTTGAGATGCAAGAGTTGGAATATTTCAGTAGTGTTTTGTCGTGGTTTACCTTGTCACAGTTACATTTTCTTGATTTTTCAAAGTTCATTTTTTAATTTCTTTCGTTGAAATGCAGGTGTTGGAATATTTCACTAGTGTTTTGTTGTGGTTTACCTTATCGAAGTTACATTCTCTTGATTTTTCAAAGTTCATTTTGGATTTCTTTCGTTGAAATGCAAGAGTTGGAATATTTCTGTAGTGTTTTGTTGTGCTTTACCTAGTCACAGTTACATTCTCTTAATTTTTCAAAGTTCATTTTGAATTTCTTTCGTTGAAATGCAAGAGTTGGATTATTTCAGTAGTGTTTTGTTATGGTTTAACATGTCACAGTTACAATATCTTGAATTTTCAAGTGATCTTGATTTTGTTATGGTTTACCTTATCACAGTTATATTCTCTCGATTTTTCAAAGTTCATTTTGGAATTTCTTTCGTTGAAATGCAAGAGTTGGAATATTTCAGTAGTGTTTTGCTATGGTTTACCTTTTCACAGAAACAATCTCTTGATTTTTCAAAGTTCATTTTGGATTTCTTTCGTTAAAATGCAAGAGTTGGAATATTTCAGTAGTATTTTGTCGTGGTTTAGCTTGTCACAGTTAAATTCTCTTGATTTTTCAAAGTTGTTTTTGAATATTTTTCATTCAAACTCAAGCATTGAAATATTTCAGTAGTGTTTTAACGTGGTTTACCATGTCACAGTTACATTTTCTTGATTTTTCAAATTTCATTTTGGTCTTCTTTCATTGAGATTAATAAGTTGGATTATTTCAATAGTGTTTTGTCGTGCGTTACCTTGTCACAGTTACATTCTCTTGATTTTTCAAAGTTCATTTTATATTTCTTTCATTGAAATGCAAGACATGGAATATTTCAGTAGTGTTTTGTAGTGCTTTACCTTGACACAGTTACATTCTCTTGATTTTTTAAAGTTCATTTTGAATTTATTTCATTGAAATGCAAGAGTTGGAATATATCAGTAGTGTTTTGTTGTGATTTACCTTGTTACTGTTACATTCTCTTGATTTTTCAAAGTTCATTTTGGATTTCCTTCGTTGAAATGCAAGAGTTGGAATATTTCAATAGTGTTTTGTTGTGGTTTACCTTATCAATGTTACATTCTCTTGATTTTTCAAAGTTCATATTGAATTTCTTTCATTTAAATGCAAGAGTTGAAATATTTCAGTGGTGTTTTGTCATGGTTTACCTTGTCACAGTTGCATTCTCTTGATTTTTTAAAGTTCATTTTGAATTTCTTTCATTGAAATGCAGGTGTTGGAATATTTCACTAGTGTTTTGTTGTGGTTTACCTTGTCACAGTTACATTCTCTTGATTTTTCAAAGTTCATTTTGGATTTCTTTCGTTAAAATGCAAGAGTTGGAATATTTCTGTAGTGTTTTGTTGTGCTTTACATTGTAACAATTACATTCTCCTAATTTTTCAAAGTTCATTTTGTATTTCTTTCGTTGAAATGCAAGAGTTGGATTATTTCAGTAGTGTTTTGTTATGGTTTACCATGTCACAGTTACAATCTCTTGAATTTTCAAGTGATCTTGATTTTGTTTTGGTTTACCTTATCACAGTTATATTCTCTCGATTTTTCAAAGTTCATTTTGGAATTTCTTTCGTTGAAATGCAAGAGTTGGAATATTTCAGTAGTGTTTTGCTATGGTTTACCTTTTCACAGAAACAATCTCTTGATTTTTCAAAGTTCATTTTGGATTTCTTTCGTTAAAATGCAAGAGTTGGAATATTTCAGTAGTATTTTGTCGTGGTTTACCTTGTCACAGTTAAATTCTCTTGATTTTTCAAAGTTGTTTTTGGATTTCTTTCCTTCAAATGCAAGAGTTGGAATATTTCAGTAGTGTTTTGTCGTGGTTTACCTTGTCACAGTTACATTCTCTTGATTTTTCAAAGTTGATTTTGGATTTCTTTCATTGAAATGCAAGAGTTTGAATATTTCAGTAGTGTTTTGTTGTACGTTACCTTGTCACAGTTACATTCTCTTGATTTTTCAAAGTTCATTTTATATTTCTTTCATTGAAATGCAAGACATGGAATATTTCAGTAGTGTTTTGTAGTGCTTTACCTTGACACAGTTACATTCTCTTGATTTTTTAAAGTTCATTTTGAATTTATTTCATTGAAATGCAAGAGTTGGAATGTATCAGTAGTGTTTTGTTGTGATTTACCTTGTTACTGTTACATTCTCTTGATTTTTCAAAGTTCATTTTGGATTTCCTTCGTTGAAATGCAAGAGTTGGAATATTTCAATAGTGTTTTGTTGTGGTTTACCTTATCAATGTTACATTCTCTTGATTTTTCAAAGTTTATATTGAATTTCTTTCATTTATATGCAAGAGTTGGAATATTTCAGTGGTGTTTTGTCATGGTTTACCTTGTCACAGTTGCATTCTCTTGATTTTTTAAAGTTCATTTTGAATTTCTTTCGTTGAAATGCAAGAGTTGGAATATTTCAGCAGTGTTTTGTCGTGGTTTACCTTGTCAAAGTTACATTCTCTTGATTTTTCAAAGTTTATTTTGAATTTCTTTCGTAAAATGCAAGAGTTGGAATATTTCTGTAGTGTTTTGTCGTGGTTTATCTCATCACAGTTACATTCTCTTGATTTTTCAAAGTTCATTTTCGATTTCTTTCGTTGAAATGCAAGAGTTGTAATATTTCAGTAGTTTTTTTGTCATGGTATACCTTGTCACGGTTACATTCTTTTGATTTTTCAAAGTTTGTTTCGGATTTCTTTCGTTGAAATGCAAGAGTAGGAATATTTCACTAGTGTTTTGTATCTGGGTTGTTTTTTTTGCAAGTCCAAGAATTTGTCTTTGTTGGTTTAAATGTCTAAAGTGCATATCTTTCTCTGTTTCTATGTCTGAATCTATTTGTTTACATGTCTGGGTTGGTGTTTGGTTAGGTTAGGTTAGGTTAGCTAAGTTAGCTTAGGTTAGCTAGTAAACATTTCTCCATGTTTAAGTTAGGTTAGTTTAGCTTATCATGAGCGCTCACATACACATAATAAAACACTACTGAAATATTACAACTCTTGCGTTTCAACGAAAGAAATCCAAAATGAACTTTGAAAAATCAAGAGAATGGAACAGTGACTAGGAAAACCACAATAAAACACTACTGAAAAATTACAAAATCCTGAATTTCAATGAAAGAAATTCAAAATGAACTTTGAACAGCCAAGAGAATGTAACTGTGACAAGGTAAACCATGACCAAACACCACTGAAATATTCCAACTCTTGCATTTCAATGAAAGAAATCCAAAATGAACTTTGAAACATCAAGAGAATGTAACTGTGACAAGGTAAACCACGACAAAACACTACTGAAATATTCCAACTCTTGCATTTCAACGAAGGAAATCCAAAATGAACTTTGAAAAATCAAGAAAATTTAACAGTAACAAGGTAAACCACCACAAAACACTACTGAAATATTCCAACTCTTGCATTTAAATAAAAGAAATCCAAAATGAACTTTTAAAAATCAAGAGAATGTAACTGTGACAAGGTAAACCATTACAAAACACTACTGGAATATTCCAACTCTTGCATTTCAACGAAAGAAATCCAAAATGAACTTTGAAAAATCAAGGGAATGTAACTGTGTCAAGGTAAAGCACTACAAAACACTACTGAAATATTCCATCTCTTGCATTTCAATGAAAGAAATCCAAAATGAACTTTGGAAAATCAAGAGAATGTAACTGTGACAAGATAAACCACGACAAAACACTACTGAAATATTCCGACTCTTGCATTTCAACGAAAGAAATCCAAAATGAACTTTGAAAAAGTCAAGAAAATGTAACTGTGACAAGGTAAACCACGACAAAACACTACTGAAATATTCCATCTCTTGCATTTCAACAAAAGAAATCCAAAATGATCTTTGAAAAATCAAGAAAATGTAACTGTGACAAGCTAAACCACGACAAAACACTACTGAAATATTCCATCTCTTGCATTTCAACGAAAGAAATTCCTAAATGAACTTTGAGAAATCGAGAGAATGTAACTGTGAAAAGGTAAACCACAACAAAACCCTATTGAAATATTCCAACTCTTGCATTTCAACGAAAAAAATCCAAAATGAACTTTGAAAAATCAAGAGAATGTATGTGTGATAAGGTAAACCACGACAAAACACTATTGAAATATTCCAACTCTTTCATTTCAATATAAGAAATCCAAAATGAACTTTGAAAAATCAAGAGAATGTATCTGTGACAAGGTAAACCATGACAAAACACTACTGAAATAATCCAACTCTTGCATTTCAACGAAAAAAATCCAAAATGAACTTTGAAAAATAAAGAGAATGTATGTGTGACAAGGTAAACCAAGACAAAACACTACTGAAATATTCCAACTCTTGCATTTGAATAAAAGAAATCCAAAATGAACTTTGAAAAATCAACTGAATGTAACTGTGACAATGTAAACCATGACAAAACACTACTGAAATATTCCATCTCTTGCATTTCAATGAAAGAAATCCAAAATGAACTTTGAAAAATCAAGAGAATGTAACTGTGACAAGGTAACGCACAATAAAACACTACTGAAATATTCCAACTCTTGTATTTCAATGAAAGAAATTCAAAATGAACTTTGAAAAATCAAGAGAATGTAACTGTGACAAGGTAAACCATGACCAAACACCACTGAAATATTCCAACTCTTGCATTTCAATGAAAGAAATCCAAAATAAACTTTGAAACATCAAGAGAATGTAACTGTGACAATGTAAACCACGACAAAACACTACTGAAATATTCCAACTCTTGCATTTCAACGAAGGAAATCCAAAATGAACTTTGAAAAATCAAGAGAATGTAACAGTGACAACGTAAACCACAACAAAACACTACTGAAATATTCCAAATCTTGCATTTCAATGAAAGAAATCCAAAATGATCTTTGAAAAATCAAGAGAATTTAATTATGACAAGTTAAACGACTACAAAAAACTGCTAAAATGTTACACCTATAGAATTTCCATCAAAGAAATCAACCCTGAAATCATCCTACTCACGATGATTAATTTTTTGTTCTGTAAACCATAAAAAAAAACTCACTGAATAGTAAAAACTTTTTATTTAAACAAAACACATTAGAACTTGACTTTGTCAAATCAAGAGACTTTAACATTGTCAAGGTAAAGCACAACAAAACACTACTGAAATATTCCAACTCTTGCATTTCTATGAAAGAAATCCAAAATGAACTTTGAAAAATCAAGAAGATGTAACTGTGACAAGGTAAACCACGACAAAACACTACTGAAATATTCCATCTCTTGCATTTCAACGAAAGAAATCCAAAATGAACTTTGAAAAATCAAGAGAATGTAACTGTGACAAGGTAAACCACGACAAAACACTATTGAAATATTCCAACTCTTGCATTTCCACGAAAGAAATCCGAAATGAACTTTGAAAAATCAAGAGAATGTAAGTGTGACAAGGTAAACCATAACAAAACACTACTGAAATATTCCAACTCTTGCATTTCAACGAAAGAAATTACAAAATGTACTTTGAAAGTTCAAGAAAATGTAACTGTGACAAGGTAAACCACGGCAAAACACTACTGAAATATTCCATCTCTTGTATTTCAACGAAAGAAATCCAAAATGAACTTTGAAAAATCAAGAGAATGTAACTAGACCCCGGCCCCGCGCCGATGAGGGAAGACCGGCGGTGGCAGGGCGAAAAACAGCACGCCGCGCCGCGCCACCAGTAAGACGCTGGCGGCACGCCGTCGGCGAGATGTCGCCGGTGCGCCGCTGGTGCGATCAATGTCGACCGCAAACATTAATGTTTTCATCAGTCTTTCTCAAATCACAGCTTCAATTTACAACAGATTCGAGCCTATTCATGAGTTAAAAAATTTACAAGTCGCTGGCTGGAAACTGATCTTCTTCGTTATTCATCAAGAGAAGTAGAAATCTGGTAGATACGAAATGGCTGTGACGTTTCAGAACCTTTGCATAATACGAGTAGTTGAAGTATCTATTAGCTATGTATTCTTAAAATAAATAATTATCAAAATTAGTAGTTTTTTTCATCAAGCATAACAGCAGACAAAACTTTAACTACCATATCACAAAATTTGTCAGTTATCTAGGTAAAAACTTTGAATATAACTTTGAACTTAGAAGCTTAATTTTTTCATAATGCCCTTTGCCTATATCTGTTTTGTCACATCTAAAACAGTTGAAATGGGCAAATTTGATATTGAATGTTTTTTGTTTTTTTGCTCTTTTGGATTCCTAAGAAGCCTTCTTGTATTAAAAACTGGTTTTTAATTACAATTTAAAAAAAATGCATATTAAAGTTTTTTTTTGGCTTCTTTATAGAATATATGTCATGCAGGCTAAGGCTGCATTGCTGCTTTTTTATCGCTTTTGGCTGCTCTTTTGGATATTATTCATTTTTTCTTTTGGGGATTCTTTCCAAATAATAAACTGATAAATACCTAATATCAGTCAAATTATAAACTGTATCTAAAAGGAGTAAATTTATCAAATTGAAAAATACATGATGAACACTTCACATGAGAACACTTCAATTACAATGACACAAAAAAAAATCAATAGTTTATTGGCTATGAAGAAAAATGAAGACCAGCTATTTTCTTAGGTAAAAAATGAAAAGCTCATCCGTTTTAAGTGTAATTAAATGAAATAATATGCAGACTGAAGTAGCTCCAGGAAGATGTTGAAATGTTCATCCTAGTTCGTCACTTTTAATCCAAGCAAAATGTTAGGACACTTAGTATCAGCTATTGAATATAAGCTTTGATTTCCAAATGCTCACAAGAATTACCAAATTTCAGAAAGTCGTAACAATAAGTCACCTATGGTCACAATACTTAGACTCCTCTTTGATCCCTACCCAGGCTCAAAGCTTCTGCTATGGTCATTTCCATAGAAATCTCCAAAGAGTTTCTTTTAAAATAGCTTTCAAGCGTAGTTAGGGGTATTTAGACTTTTTTGCTTTTCTTCAAAGCTTTGAAAAAAGTGTTATAATATTCCAAATGTTACATTTGTGCATATTTTTGGTAATTATTTGTGGGGTGATCGAATTTTCTAAACCACTGTAGATACGTAAGAACGTTGCAACATCTAGTACCCTAAGGTCATAAGACTGTCAAAGACTCCTCCTTGAACCTGCCAAATTGAAAGCTTTTATTATGACCTGGCCTTTTAGTGTAACTTGGGCACTGGACCAAGGGCGCCATTGTTACTCGAGCGCAACGTTAGGTGGGGATGTCGATATCGCTTTCGTCGCACCAATTCGTTTTAGTGAGAATCTGCCCGGTACATATGAATGAATGTTTTTAAAGTAATCCCGTTTCATCAATAGGAAAAAAAAACGGATTGGACGCATATGTCCCTTTCCCTTTGGACGATAAAACCATGCAAGTGCTGTATCAAGTATAACTCAAGAAAATCTTGTTAATTTTGTTAACTTTTCAACTTTTTGGCATCCCTGCTTTCAATAAAAAAATCAAGGTACTATCACTTAAATATAATAAATCCTTATCCCCCCTTCTGGATACCATCTTGATAGGATACCATCTCTGCTTTAAATAAAAAAAAATAATAAACTTATTGGCACCTATGCTTTAAAAAAAAATCGAGATATTATCATTTAAATATGAAAGCTCAATACCCCCCCCCCCCCCTCTGGATACCACCTTGATAGGATGCCGTCTCTGCTTTTAATTAAAAAAATTAAATTTTTTGGATCCCTGCATTAAATAAATAAAATTTCGAGTTTTTATAATTTAAATTTAATACCTCCCTACCCCCCCCCCCCCTCTGGATACCACCTTGATAGGATACCGTGTTAGCTTTCATTTGAAAAATAATTTACTGAATAATTAACAAGGTCACTATATGGTTCAAACAAATACGCAAAATAACGTTAAACAGCTTAATGTTCCTTGAAAAAAATTGAGGGTATTAGTAAAGGGGTACAAAGACAACAACAAAAATGTCGAAATTATTCAGATATACCTCAAATTATTGGAAAACTGAGTGATAGATTCGCCATGGCATTCCATAAGATCCAAAGAATCTAATTAAAAGGGGGCACACACAAAAGCCAAATTACGCCTGTATCCGATGAGAAATTGCAAAATAACCAAGACAATGAAAATGTCTTAATGGAGAGACCTGGGTCTATCAATATGTTCCAATGGTTTCCGAGGGACTTTGATATAATTTTCTTGTGTCTCTACTTCAAAAGAAAAAATAATTATATTTTTGGCATCCCTGCTTTCAATAAAAAAAGAGGTACTATCATTTAAAAATGATAGCCCCCTATCTCCCCCCCCTATAGGCAATAATTTACAATTTATTTATGAATCGTATTTTTGGGGTAACTTCCGGTTCAATCTTTAATTCCCCAACATTGTACATAGCTTATTCTATAGCTAAATTTTGTCTCAACCGAAGGCTTTTTTTTTGGGGGGGGGGGGGGGTAAAAATGTTCCAGAAATAAGATTTTATTTTATATCAGGTGTTCAATAATTGAGTTTTAAACATTAAGAAAATCTTATCTAAAAACAGCCAAAAAAAAATCTGCAAACTTACAATTCAGCTGCAGAAACAATCTGTCGGCTGTCAATTTCAAAATCCAACAAAAGGCTGAAGCTGTATAGTAGTGAATGCGTTCTATAATTCTATTCAACTAGAAAATAAAGTTCTTGACTACGAATAATGTAAGAAATAGCGATTGGGAAACTGCATTCGAAATGTTTAAACTCATTTCATAAAGACGATACTTTTTTTGTCAACATATGAAGAACTGTGTATATTGCAATATTTGCAGTTGCATGTTGCATCTGTCTGGTTTTTATGCAAAGTAACAAAAGAGACGAAAAATTAATGAACACGCGAGCAGTGAAGAATTATGGTATACAAAGTAATATTTGGCAGGGAAAGTCACTGGTGATAAATCACTAGGGGTGGCACCGTGATTGCGTGATTTTCGGGAGTTCGGGGAACCAAATTTTTTTTGGGGTGACGCATAGATTTTCGGGGAAATACCCGAAAATTCAGGGATAGTGGAAGCTCTGCTTGATTTCTAAGCAGGAAAATCGAAATACTAAACCACACGAGCAGGAAAAGCTCCAACTTTGCAGTTGACGCAATAAAAAATTCCCGTAAAATTAATTTAAAGTCGACCGAACGCCGCCGCCTCTGCCGGGCGCGGTGCGCCGGCGGCGTTACATTTCGGCGGCGTTCGATCGGGCCTCTCGTCAGCGGCGTTTGGTCGATCCGCCGGCGCAGCGCCGGGGTTTAAATGTAACTGTGACAAGGTAAACCACGACAAAACACTACTGAAATATTCCAACTCTTGCATTTCAACGAAAGAAATCCAAAATGAACTTTGAAAAATCTAGAGAATGTGACTGTGACAAGGTAAACCATAACAAAACACTACTGAAATATACCAACTCTTGCTTTTCAACTAAAGAAATCCAAAATGAACTTTTAAAAATCAAGAGACTGTAACTGTGACAAGTTAAAGCAAAACAAAACACTACTGAAATATTCCAACTCTTGCATTTCAACGAAAAAAATCCAAAATTAACTTTTAAAAATCAAGTGAATGTAAGTGTGACAAGGTAAAGCACGACAAAACACTACTGAAATATTCCAACTCTTGCATTTCAACGACAAAAATCCAAAATGAACTTTGAAAAATCAAGAGAATGTAACAGTGACAATGTAAAGTATATCAAAACACTACTGAAATATTCCAACTCTTGCATTTCAACGAAAGAAATCCAAAATGAACTTTGAAAAATCAAGAGAATGTAACTGTGACAAGGTAAACCACGACAAAACACTACTGAAATATTCCAACTCTTTCATTTCTACGAAAGATATCCAAAATGAACTTTGAAAAGTCAAGAGAATGTAACTGTGACACAATAAAACACTACTGAAATTTTCCAACTCTTGCATTTCTACGAACAAAATCCAAAATGAACTTTGAAAAATCAAGAGACTGTAACTGTTACAAGGTAAATCATAACAAAACATTACTGAAATAATCCAACTCTTGCATTTCAACGAAAGACATCCAAAATGAACTTTGAAAAATCAAGAGAATGTAACTCTGACAAGATAAACCATGACAAAACATTACTGAAATATGTCAACTCTTGCATTTCAACGAAAGAAATTCCAAAATGAACTTTGAAAAATCAAGAGAATGTAAGTTTGACAGGGTAAACCACGAAAAAAGACTAGTTAAATATTCCAACTCTTGCATTTCAACGAAAGAAATCCAAAATAATCTTTAAAAAATCACGAGAATGTAACCGTGACAAGGTAAATCAAGACAAAATACTACTGAAATATTCCAAATGTTGCATTTCAACGAAAGAAATCCAAAATGAACTTTGAAAAATCCAGAGAATGTAAGTGTGACAAGGTAAAACACAACAAAACACTACTGAAATATTTCAACTCTTGCATTTCAATGAAAGAAATTCAAAATGAACTTTGAAAAATCAAGAGAATGTAAGTGTGTAAGGTAAACCATGACAAAACACTACTGAAATATTCAAATTCTTGCATTTCAACGAAAGAAAACCAAAATGAACTTTGAAAAATAAAGAAAATGTAACAGTGAGAAGGTAAACCACAACAAAACACTACTGAAATATTCCAACTTTTGCATTTCAACGAAAGAAATCCAAAATGAACTTTGAAAAAGCAAGACAATGTAACTGTGACAAGGTAAACCATGACAAAACACTACTGAAATATTCCAACTCTGCCATTTCTACGAAAGAAATCCAAAATGAACTTCGAAAAATCAAGAGTGTAACTGTGACAAGGTAAAGCACAACAAAACACTACTGAAATATTCCAACTCTTGCATTTCAACAAAAGAAACCCAAAATAAACTTTGAAAAATCAATAGAATGTAACTCTGAAAAGGTAAACCACAACAAAACACTAGTGAAATATTCCAACTCTTGCATTTCAACGAAAGAAATTCAAAAATGAACTTTGAAAAATCAAGGGAATGTAACTGTGACATGGTAAACCACAACAAAACACTACTGAAACATTCCAACTCTTACATTTCAACGAAAGAAATCCAAAATGAACTTTGAAAAATCAAGAGAATATAACTGTGACAAGGTAAACCACGACAAAACACTATTGGAATGTTCCAACTCTTGCATTTCAACAAAAGAAATTCAAAATGAACTTTGAAAAATCAAGAGAATGTAACAGTGACAATGTAAAGCACAACAAAACACTAATGAAATATTCCAACTCTTGCATTTCAACGAAAGAAATCCAAAATGAACTTTGAAAAATAAAGAGAATGTAACAGTGACAAGGTAAAGCACAACAAAATACTACTAAAATATTCCAACTCATGCATTTCAACGAAAGAAATCCAAAATTAACTTTGAAAAATCAAGAGAATGTAACTGTGACAAGGTAAAGCACAACATGACACTACTGAAGTATTCCAACTCTTGCATTTCAACGAAAGAAATTCAAAAATGAACTTTGAAAAATCAAGAGAATGTAACTTTGACATGGTAAACCACAACAAAACACTACTGAAATGTTCCAACTCTTGCATTTCAACAAAAGAAATCCAAAATGAACATTGAAAAATCAAGACAATGTAAGTGTCACAAGGTAAACCACGCCTAAACACTCCTGAAATATTCCAACTCTTGCATTTCAAAGAAAGAAATCCAAAATGAACTTTGAAAAATCAAGAAAATGTAAGTGTGACAAATTAAACCACAACGAAACACTACTGAAATATTCCAAATCTTGCATTTAAACGACAGAAATCCAAAATGATCTTTGAAAAACCAAAATAATGTAACTTTGACAAGGTAAAGCACAACAAAACACTACTGAAATATTCCAAATCTTGCATTTCAACGAAAGAAATCCAAAATGAACTTTGAAAAATCAAGAAAATGTAACAGTGACAAGGTAAAGCACAACAAAATACTACTAAAATATTCCAAATCAAGGGAAATCAAGAGAATGTAACTGTGACAGTGTAAACCACGACAAAACACTACTGAAATATTCCAACTCTTGTATTTCAACGAAAGAAATTCAAAAATGAACTTTGAAAAATCAAGAGAATGTAATTGTGACAAGGTAAATCACGACAAACCACTACTGAAATATTCCAACTCATGCATTTCAACGAAAGAAATCCAAAATGAACTTTGAAAAATCAAGAGAATGTAACTATGAGAAGGTAAACCACGACAAAACACTATTGAAATATTCCAACTCTTGCATTTCAACGAAAAAAATTCAAAATGAACTTTGAAAAATCAAGAGAATGTAACAGTGACAAGGTAAAGGACAACAAAACACTACTGAAATATTCCAAGTCTTGCATTTCAACGAAAGAAATCCAAAATGAACTTTGAAAAATCAAGAGAATGTAACTGTGACAAGGTAAACCACGACAAAACACTATTAGAATATTCAAACTCTTGCATTTCAACGAAAGAAATTCAAAATGAACTTTGAAAAATCAAGAGAATGTAACAGTGACAAGGTAAAGCACAACAAAACACTACTGAAATATTCCAAATCTTGCATTTAAACGAAAGAAATCTAAAATGAACTTTGAAAAATCAAGAGAATGTAACAGTGACAAGGTAAAGCACAACAAAATACTACTAAAATATTCCAACTCATGCATTTTAACGAAAGAAATCCAAAATTAACTTTGAAAAATCAAGAGAATGTAACTGTGACAAGGTAAAGCACAACAAAACACTACTGAAATATTCCAACTCTTGCATTCCAACGAAAGAAATCCAAAATGAACTTTGAAAAATCAAGAGAATGTAACTGTGTAACTATGGAAACAAGCCCTCGACTGAGTGAAACTATACGAATTCTTTTGTCTCAGAGCAGTTCATTACCTAACACAAAGCACCATGGTGCTTTGGTGCAAACGTGGGTGCAACTTTGCAACTTTGGTGCGCCATGGTGCAACCGTTTGAGACATTTTAGGGGATTATTTGAGCGAAACAGTTTGAGCCATTTTAGAAAATGATTTTGGCGAAACAGTTAGAGACATTTTAGAAGATGATTTGGGGGAAACTCTGTGGTCGTTATAATACACAAGTTCCATTTGAACAATGTTGTGAGGTCCCCATACCCCAACCCCAAAGGGCTCCAAAGGCCCCCCGGGCCCCCAAATGCCCCCAGACCGACAAATGCCCCCCGGGCCCCCAAAGACCCCCCCTCCTCATTTTTTAATACTTTTTCATTTGCGCATTTTGAGGTCCCCCCTCCCACCTGCCTTATACCCAAACTGTCTTATACCACTGCTTATTCTGGTCCTGTTTTGTTGTTTACTTCAGATAAGAAATGAAAAGTCAACTCAAGCCACCTCGTGAACTAAGGTCTGACAGCTCAATTCAATTCTCTGGATCAGAATCTGTTTCAGAGCAACTACTCATGCTCACTAACCACATAAATAGCATAAAAATCAAACATAAAATGCTAGCAGATTCACTACAACCTGACAACCTTAAATCTTCAGTGAAAGGGTTACTTGATGACCTTATATTGGCTAAGATCTCTTCCCAGGTAGATGAGGCAGTGGTTAAAATGAAAGAGGAACAGACATCCATGCAACATAATGTCACTATCTCTTCAGATAAGCTGGATGCAATCAAGCAGGAGGTGTATGCTGGCCTCAACCTAGATCTTAGTAATCTAGTGAATAAAACTCTTGAAAGCTATAACAGACGCATATTTTCTGTTGAATCTTCATTGGCTACTTTAGAGTCATCCATGATAGACCTTAAAAACTCTTTCCAGCCTATCCAGTCCAACCTGGCAAGATTAAATGACCGTTTTGAACAGCAGGGTTTAAGCAACCAAATCACTGTCTTTGGGGTGAAAGGAGACCTTCATTGAAAACACTGAAAGTCGATTCATGTCACTATGTGCTGGGAAATTTCCTGGCATACCAATTATTCAGTCTGATGTTGTATCAGCCAAAAGAATTGGCAAACCATCTGCAAAACCCAGACCCATAGTTGTTGAATTTTGCAACTTACGAGTTCGTCAACTGCATCTCAGACAAAAGAAGGATTTGAAAGGATCAGGGATTCTATTTTTTGAGACACTTACAAAACCACGCTTACAACTTCTTTCATATGCCAAGTCAAAGCTTGGCTTACGTAATGTTTGGTCCAGTAAAGGTGATATCCTGTATAAAAAACAATCTGGAAGAGTGGTTAAGTTTAATAATCAGAGTGAAATTGATTTATGTGCTGCAAATGCAGATAAATTAAAGTGATGGATTTAGATTTATTTTCTTATAATATATTGCATTGTTTCTGTAGGGATTTACTTGCTGTTCTTAAAATATTCCTCTATTATTCTTTACTCTCCTCACATAATTTAGACTGGTACCATATTACACTTTGTGCCAATAGTTTGGATGATATCTCCCTTCCCACTAACATTTCTTTATGTCTGTTTGTGATTCTGTCACCATCATGTTGTCTGATTTACATTATATTCTTGTCGTGTCATTATACTTGTAACCCCCATAATATCAACTGGTCACACATTATAGTTTGTGCTAATACTTATAATAATATGTGCCTTCCCACTGATTTTTCTTTATGTTTGTTTATGATCCTTTCACCATCATGCAGCTTGGCTTCTATAATGTTTTTGTCATGTCAGCACATTTGCAGCTCATATAATTTTCACTGGTCCTATATTGCATTTTGGGCAAATATTATGAATCATATATGTTATCCCACTGTTATTTATTTATTTATTTTTTTTTATGTTTGTTTGTGATCCTATCACCTTTATGCAGGCTGATTTCTTTCATATTTTTGTCATTTCAGCATAATTGCAGCTCATATAATTTTGACTGGTTCCACATTATACTTGGGGCCAATATTTTGATGAATATGTGCCATGCCACTATTATTTTCTTATCTGGGTTAGTGATCCTATCACCTTCCTGTAACCTGAATTCTATCATATTTTTTTCATGTCAACACACATGCAACTTGCATAATTTTGACTGGTCCCATATTATATTTTTGGTCAATATTTTGAATAATATATGCCATCACATTGATATTTCTTTATCTTATTTTTTGATGCTATCACCCTTGTGTACCCTGAATTCTATCAAATTTTTGTCATGTCAGTATATATGCAGCTCTCGTAATTTTTTACTACCCATAGTATACTTTGGGCTAATATTTGGAATAATATGTGTCATTCCATTGATATTCATTTATATTTGTCTGTGATCCTATCACCTTCAGGTAGGCTGACTACTATTATATTTTTTTTATTTATTTTTATTTTTTTTCTTTCTCATGTCAGTTACAGCTTACATAATTTTCTGGTCCCACATTATAAATTGGGCCAATACTTTGATTCTACTTTCATTTTACTGACATCTCATTATGCTTTTTCTGATCCTCTCACCTTCATGTAGCCTAACTTCTATTATTTTTTTGTCAGTCCAGCACACTTGCAGCTCATGTAATAGCAACTGGTGTCACATTATACTTTGGTCCAATACTTTGGATAATTTGTGCCATCCCACTTATATTTCTATGTGTATATTTATTATTTGTGATAATTATGGGTGATTTCTCTTTTCTTTTGAATTCTTCTATTCTTAATTCGGTTATTTTTGATCAACCAATTAGGGCTGGTAAACAAGAGACTCACACGCTTGACCCTCTCCTTGAATCTATGGTTAATTTTAGCTGTAATTATCACACTACCATTGTTTATTGTGATAAAATTGTACCCTCACTGTCTTTAAATAGTAGCTTTAATGTATTTTGTTTGAATGTGCGTGGGATAAGAGATAAGTGGGATAGTCTGAAATCGTATTTGTGGTCTGATAATTCTTGCCCTTTTGATGTAATTGGTTTAACAGAAACATGGTTATCTGATGGTGAAAATTTTACAGCCTATGATATGCATGGTTATGTTGCTGTCCATATCCCCAGAATGGTAACAAAGTGCTCAGGAGGTATTTCTTTATTTATACAGTCTGATATTGAGTTTAGAAGAAGGTCTGACCTTGAATCCTTGTTTACATCAGTAGTGTCAAATAGTAGGACAGTTTATTCTCTTGTTATTGATCTGAAAAGCCAGTTTTCATGTGACACTGTTTGTTTGTTTTATAAGTCCCCTCCTTTTCCAACAGATCTGTTCTGTGATTTGCTTGATCAACTTTCTTGTGTGGGGTCTTTCTCTAAAAAATGTATTTGTGTTTTGGGAGATTTTAATTGTAATAGGTAAAATATTGGATCAAGTGATGAATGTGACCATCTCTTTGATGTGCTTTCTTCTGCTGGTCTACTTCTTTCAATTTTTTTTCCTTCTCGTGTTGACCCTACTAGAAATTCTGCCACATTAATAGACAATATTTTCATTTCTCATTCTTCTAATTTGAAGTTTACTTCTGGTCTTGTTTTCACTGATCTTTCTGATCACTTCCCTATTTATGTTTCACTTTTTGTGCCTCAAACTGAGATTGCTATGGATGAGCGGGATGAGTCTTTTTTTAGAACTTCCACAGATAAAGAAATTTCTAATTTAATACATAGTCTTCAGAGTAATGATTGGTCTAGTGTTCTTGAAGCTAATGATGTTGATTGTGCAACGAATTTATTTTTGTGTTGTATGGGAGCTCTGTTGGATAAGCATTTTCCTCTTAGAAAGAGGCCAACGAATTCCATACCTAAATGTCCATGGATGTCTAGAGGTCTGATCAATTCTACACATATGAAGGCGTCTCTGTTCAAGGCTGCATGTAAAAGTAAGACACAGGATGATCTTTTGAAGTATAAACTTTACAAAAGTGTGCTTACTTCTTCAGTACGTGCAGCCAAAAAGCTATATTTTTCGCGTCGAATTGATGAGTGTAAGGAGACTTTGCAAAAGGTTTGGAATGTAGTTAATGAAGCTCTTTCCCACAAGAAACTTAAACAGTCCCCCCCTTGTCGCTACAGGAAAGGTTATGGATCTTTCGTGGACAAAAATTCTTCAGCAACCGCCTTCAATTCGTATTTCACCTCACTTCCTTCAGTTCCTATTCCACCCTACATTAGAGTAAGTAGTTTTCCCTTAGCAAAAAAGTCTTTTTTCCTTTTCCCTTGCAGTGATACCGAAATTTCTAACATTATTTCTCAGCTTTCAAGTAGCCGTTCAGTTGATGGTTTTGGTTTAAGCTGCAATGTTCTTTAAAAAATTGGTCAGTTTGAATCTAACCCCATCTCACACATAACTAACCTCTCTCTTTCTTCTGGTGTTTTTCCTCATTTATTTAAGGTTGCTAATGTTGTACCTTTGTTTAAAAAAGGTGATTCATCTCTAATTTCAAACTATAGACCTATTTCTCTCCTTCCTGTAATTTCTAAGGTTGTTGAAAAAGTAGTGTATTGTAGACTCTCTTCATTTGTATTTAGTACTAATACGACTGCAGGTAATTCTCTTATAACTAACCATCAGTATGGCTTTCGTCCCAGTTTCTCTACCTTGCATGCACTTTCAGATGCAACAGAGTTTGTGCGTGTTAATCTTGACAAGGGCTTGTGTGTTTTGGGTCTATTGCTTGACTTTTCAAAGGCATTTGATATGGTCGTTCACTCTGTTCTTTTGTCTAAATTATCTTCATTTGGAGTGCATGGAGTCCCACTTGAATGGTTTAGGTCTTACCTCTCAGGGAGATCTCAGTATATTTCGGTTAATGGTACTTCTTCCTCTTCCTTGCCTATTGTGAAAGGTGTCCCACAGGGCTCTGTGCTTGGACCACTTTTGTTTTTAATTTATATTAATGATCTTGTTGATGGTCTTCATCCCCTTGTGCACCCTATACTTTTTGCTGATGACAGTAACTTTTTCATTGCTGCAGTGGACCTGCCATATGCCATTTCCCTAGCTCAAGGTCTTCTTGATAAAGTAAAAGATTGGTGCTGGTCAAATGGTATGACTATCAACAGCCAAAAAAGTGTCATTGTACACTTTAGAACCCCTTATCGTATGAGAGACGCAAGGGAGCCAACCATCCTGACCTATGGGAATGATATTATACCGCAAGCTACTACAGTGAAATTTATTGGTGTGTATCTTGACTGTTTTCTTTCTTTTAAACCTCATATTACTCATAATCACTCCCTTGTCCTCCACCAATCTTTATTGTTATAAAGGGTTAACTCATTTCTTTACCCATATGTTATTCTTTCTCTTTATTATGCTTTTATTTTTCCTTACCTTTGTTATTGGTGCTCTGTCTGGGGTAATACTAATAAATCTCTTCTCTGCTCACTTCAAACAGCCCAAAATAGGCCAGTGAAGGCTACTTTTCTTCTACCTTGTTTTTACCCTTCCTCTGATCTTTATAATGATACTGAAATAGCTCTGCTGGATTGTATTGTGGGTAAACTTTACCTTTATTTAGCACATTCTGCTTTTCTAGGTACACTTCCACCATCTCTGCAGCAATTTTTCTTTCTGTCAGGCTCAGGTAGTTACTCTTCTTTTTTACGTAGCTCTTATCGCAGGTTCATTCTACCTAAGCGATCATCTACAGAAGGTCAGAGGTCTCCCGTTTATCAATCTATTTTACTATGGAACTCTATCCCTCCTGATGTCCCTTTATCTCTTTCTGCAAAGGCACTTTCTCGCTGGGTATTTCCAGTATAGTATTTTCCCCCTTTTTTCTTCTTTTTTTTTCGCATTCCATCCACATTTATGTCTTTTTTTTTAATTTAACATATTTCAAATAATTATCCTATTTTCTCCTATTAATTTTCCTATTTTAATAAATGTCTCTTATCCAATTTATTTTTTTTTTTTTTTTTTTTTTTTTTTATGTGCTTTATAATAGTTTGTTATTTGTTTTGTTGGCCATTTAAAATCTTAGCTTCTTGGGCGTATATAAATTTTAAGTTTTTAATTTTATTGTTTTTTTTAGTATTAATAAATTGATTGATTGATTGATTGATTTCTTTCGCTGAAATGCAAGATTTGGAATATTTCAGTAGTGTTTTGTTGTGCTTTACCTTGTCACTGTTACATTCTCTTGATTTTTCAAAGTTCTTTTTGAATTTCTTTCGTTGAAATGCAAGAGTTGGAATATTTCAGTAGTGTATTGTCGTGGTTTACCTTGTCACAGTTACATTCTCTTGATTTTTCAAAGTTCATTTTGGATTTCTTTCGTTGAAATGCAAGAATTGGAATATTTCAGTAGGGTTTTATTGTGCTTTACCTTGTCACTGTTACATTCTCTTGATTTTTCAAAGTTCTATGTGGACTTCTTTCGTTGAAATTCAATAGTTGGAATATTCCAATAGTGTTTTGTCGTGGTTTACCTTGTCACAGTTACATTCTCTTGATTTTTCAAAGTTCTTTTTGTATTTCTTTCGTTGAAATGCAAGAGTTGGAATATTTCAGTAGTGTTTTGTCGAGGTTTACCTTGTCACAGTTACATTCTCTTGATTTTTCAAAGTTCATTTTTGAATTTCTTTCGTTGAAATACAAGAGTTTGAATATTTCAGTAGTGTTTTGTCGTAGTTTACTCTGTCACAGTTACATTCTATTGATTTTTCAAAGTTCATTTTGGATTTCTTTCGTTGAAATGCAGGAGTTGGAATATTTCAGTAGTGTTTTTTCGTGGTTTACCTTGTCACACTTAAATTCTCTTGATTTTTCAAAGTTCATTTTGGATTTCTTTCTTTGAAATGCAAGAGTTGGAATATTTCAGTAGTGTTTCGTTGTGCTTTACCTTGTCACAGTTACATTCTCTTGATTTTTCAAAGTTCTTTTTGAATTTCTTTCGTTGAAATGCAATAGTTTGAATATTTAAGTAGTGTTTTGTCGTGGTTTACCTTGTCACAGTTACATTCTCTTGATTTTTCAAAGTTCATTTTGGATTTCTTTCGTTGAAATGCAAGAGTTGGAATATTTCATCAGTGTTTTGTTGTTGTTTACCTTGTCACAGTTACATTCTCTTGATTTTTCAAAGTTCATTTTTGAATTTCTTTCGTAGAAATGCAAGAGTTGGAATATTTCAGTTGTGTTTTGTCGGGGTTTACCTTGTCACTGTTGCATTCTATTGACTTTTCAAAGTTTATTGTGGATTTCTTTCGTTGAAATGCAAGAGTTGGAATATTTCAGTAGTGTTTTTTCGTGGTTTACCTTGTCACACTTAAATTCTCTTGATTTTTCAAAGTTCATTTTGGATTTCTTTCGTTGAAATGCAAGAGTTGGAATATTTCAGTAGTATTTAGGCGTGGTTTACCTTGTCACACTTACATTCTCTTGATCTTTCAATGTTCATTTTAGATTTCTTTTGTTGAAATGCAAGAGTTGGAATATTTCAGTAGTGTTTTGTTATGGTTTACCATGTCACAGTTACATTCTCTTGATTTTTCAAAGTTCATTTTTGAATTTCTTTCGTTGAAATGCAAGAGTTGGAATATTTCACTAGTGTTTTGTTGTGGTTTACCTTGTCACAGTTACATTCTATTGATTTTTCAAAGTTCATTTTGGGTTTCTTTGGTTGAAATGCAAGAGTTGGAATATTTCAGTAGTGTTTTGTTGTGCTTTACCTAGTCACAGTTACATTCTCTTATTTTTTAAAAGTTCATTTTGAATTTCTTTCGTAGAAATGCAAGAGTTGGAATATTTTAGTAGTGTTTTGTTTTGCTTTACCTTGTCACAGTTACACTCTTCATTTTTCAAAGTTCATTTTGGATTTCTTTCGTAGAAATGGCAGAGTTGGAATATTTCAGTAGTGTTTTGTCGTGGTTTACCTTGTCACAATTACATTCTCTTGATTTTTCAAAGTTCATTTTTGAATTTCTTTCGTTGAAATACAAGAGTTGGAATATTTCAGTAGTGTTTTGTCTTGGATTACTCTGTCACAGTTACATTCTCTTGATTTTTCAAAGTTCATTTTGGATTTCTTTCGTTGAAATGCAGGAGTTGGAATATTTCAGTAGTGTTTTGTCGTGGTTTACCTTGTCACAATTATATTCTCTTGATTTTTCAAGTTCATTTTGGATTTCTTTCGTTGAAATGCAAGAGTTGGAATATTTCAGTAGTATTTAGGCGTGGTTTACCATGTCACACTTACATTCTCTTGATTTTTCAATGTTCATTTTGGATTTCTTTTGTTGAAATGCAAGAGTTGGAATATTTCACTAGTGTTTTGTTGTGGTTTACCTTGTCACAGTTACATTCTATTGATTTTTCAAAGTTCATTTTGGGTTTCTTTGGTTGAAATGCAAGAGTTGGAATATTTCAGTAGTGTTTTGTTGTGCTTTACCTAGTCACAGTTACATTCTCTTAATTTTTCAAAGTTAATTTTGAATTTCTTTCGTAGAAATGCAAGAGTTGGAATATTTCAGTAGTGTTTTGTTGTGCTTTACCTTGTCACAGTTACAGTCTTGATTTTTCAAAGTTCATTTTGGATTTCTTTCGTAGAAATGGCAGAGTTGGAATATTTTGGTAGTATTTTGTCATGGTTTACCTTGTCACTGTTACATTTTCTTGATTTTTCAAAGTTCATTTTGGATTTCTTTCGTTGAAATGCAAGAGTTGGAATATTTCAGTAGTGTTTTGTTGTGGTTTACCTTTCCACTGTTACATTCTCTTGATTTTTCAAAGTTCATTTTGGTTTTCTTTCGTTGAAATGCAAGAGTTGGATTATTTCAGTAGTGTTTTGTCGTGGATTACCTTGTCACACATACATTCTATTGATTTTTCAGAGTTCATTTTGGATGTCTTTCGTTGAAATGCAAGAGTTGGATTATTTCAGTAATGTTTTGTTATGATTTACCTTGTAATAGTTACAGTCTCTTGATTTTTCAAAGTTCATTTTGGATTTTGTTCGTAGAATTGCAAGAGTTGGAATATTTCAGTAGTATTTAGGCGTGGTTTACCTTGTCACACTTACATTCTATTGATTTTTCAAAGTTCATTTTGGGTTTCTTTCGTTGAAATGCAAGAGTTGGAATATTTCAGTAGTGTTTTGTTGTGCTTTACCTTGTCACAGTTACATTCTCTTAATTTTTCAAAGTTCATTTTGAATTTCTTTCGTAGAAATGCAAGAGTTGGAATATTTCAGTAGTGTCTTGTTGTGCTTTACCTTGTCACAGTTACATTCACTTGATTTTTCAAAGTTCATTTTGGATTTCTTTCATAGAAATGGCAGAGTTGGAATATTTCAGTAGTGTTTTGTCATGGTTTACCTTGTCACTGTTACATTTTCTTGATTTTTCAAAGTTCATTTTGGATTTCTTTCGTTGAAATGCAAGAGTTGGAATATTTCAGTAGTGTTTTGTTGTGGTTTACCTTTTCACTGTTACACTCTCTTGATTTTTCAAAGTTCATTTTGGTTTTCTTTCGTTGAAATGCAAGAATTTGAATATTTCAGTAGTGTTTTGTCGTGGTTTACCTTATCACGCTTACATTCTCTTGATTTTTTAAAGTTCATTTTGAATTTCTTTCGTTGAAATGCAAGAGTTGGAATATTTCAGTAGTGTTTTGTTGTGTTTTTAACTGTGACAAATTCATTTTTGAATTTTTTTTCGTTGAAATGCAAAGAGTTGGAATATTTCACTAGTGTTTTGTTGTGGTTTACCTTGTCACAGTTACTTTCTATTGATTTTTCAAAGTTCATTTTTCAATTTTTTTCGTTGAAATGCAAGAGTTGGAATATTTCAC
This sequence comes from Artemia sp. Qi Xiang Cuo, assembly GCF_049724085.1. Lineage (NCBI taxonomy): Eukaryota > Metazoa > Arthropoda > Branchiopoda > Anostraca > Artemiidae > Artemia > Artemia sp. Qi Xiang Cuo. The sequence goes on from NC_142811.1 coordinate 56,367,871, forward strand.
TAGTGTTTTGTTGTGGTTTACCTTGTCACAGTTACTTTCTATTGATTTTTCAAAGTTCATTTTGAGTTTCTTTCATTGAAATGCAAGAGTTGGAATATTTCAGTAGTGTTTTGTCGTGGTTTACCTTGTCACACTTAAATTCTCTTGATTTTTCAAAGTTCATTTTGGATTTCTTTCGTTGAAATGCAAGAGTTGGAATATTTCAGTAGTATTTAGGCGTGGTTTACCTTGTCACACTTACATTCTCTTGATTTTTCAATGTTCATTTTGGATTTCTTTTGTTGAAATGCAAGAGTTGGAATATTTCAGTAGTGTTTTGTTGTGGTTTACCTTTCCACTGTTACATTCTCTTGATTTTTCAAAGTTCATTTTGGTTTTCTTTCGTTGAAATGCAAGAGTTGGATTATTTCAGTAGTGTTTTGTCGTGGTTTACCTTGTCACACATACATTCTATTGATTTTTCAGAGTTCATTTTGGATGTCTTTCGTTGAAATGCAAGAGTTGGATTATTTCAGTAATGTTTTGTTATGATTTACCTTGTAATAGTTACAGTCTCTTGATTTTTCAAAGTTCATTTTGGATTTTGTTCGTAGAATTGCAAGAGTTGGAATATTTCAGTAGTATTTAGGCGTGGTTTACCTTGTCACACTTACATTCTCTTGATTTTTCAATGTTCATTTTGTATTTCTTTTGTTGAAATGTAAGAGTTGGAAAATTTCAGTAGTGTTTTGTTGTGGTTTACCATATCACAGTTACATTCTCTTGATTTTTCAAAGTTAATTTTTGAATTTCTTTCGTTGAAATGCAAGAGTTGGAATATTTCACTAGTGTTTTGTTGTGGTTTGCCTTGTCACAGTTACATTCTATTGATTTTTCAAAGTTCATTTTGGGTTTCTTTGGTTGAAATGCAAGAGTTGGAATATTTCAGTAGTGTTTTGTTGTGCTTTACCTAGTCACATTTACATTCTCTTAATTTTTCAAAGTTAATTTTGGATTTCTTTCGTAGAATGAAAGAGTTGGAATATTTCAGTAGTGTTTTGTTGTGCTTTACCTTGTAACAGTTACAGTCTTGATTTTTCAAAGTTCATTTTGGATTTCTTTCATAGAAATGGCAGAGTTGGAATATTTCAGTAGTGTTTTGTCATGGTTTACCTTGTCACTGTTACATTTTCTTGATTTTTCAAAGTTCATTTTGGATTTCTTTCGTTGAAATGCAAGAGTTGGAATATTTCAGTAGTGTTTTGTTGTGGTTTACCTTTTCACTGTTACACTCTCTTGATTTTTCAAAGTTCATTTTGGTTTTCTTTCGTTGAAATGCAAGAATTTGAATATTTCAGTAGTGTTTTGTCGTGGTTTACCTTATCACGCTTACATTCTCTTGATTTTTTAAAGTTCATTTTGAATTTCTTTCGTTGAAATGCAAGAGTTGGAATATTTCAGTAGTGTTTTGTTGTGTTTTTAACTGTGACAAATTCATTTTTGAATTTTTTTTCGTTGAAATGCAAAGAGTTGGAATATTTCACTAGTGTTTTGTTGTGGTTTACCTTGTCACAGTTACTTTCTATTGATTTTTCAAAGTTCATTTTTGAATTTTTTTATTTGAAATGCAAGAGTTGGAATATTTCACTAGTGTTTTGTTGTGGTTTACCTTGTCACAGTTACTTTCTATTGATTTTTCAAAGTTCATTTTGAATTTCTTTCATTGAAATGCAAGAGTTGGACTATGTCAGTAGTGTTTTGTCGTGATTTACCTTGTCACACTTAAATTCTCTTGATTTTTCAAAGTTCATTTTGGATTTCTTTCGTTGAAATGCAAGAGTTAGAATATTTCAGTAGTATTTAGGCGTGGTTTACCTTGTCACACTTACATTCTCTTGATTTTTCAATGTTCATTTTGGATTTCTTTTGTTGAAATGCAAGAGTTGGAATATTTCAGTAGTGTTTTGTTGTGGTTTACCATATCACAGTTAGATTCTCTTGATTTTTCAAAGTTCATTTTTGAATTTTTTTCGTTGAAATGCAAGAGTTGGAATATTTCACTAGTGTTTTGTTGTGGTTTACCTTGTCAGAGTTACTTTCTATTGATTTTTCAAAGTTCATTTTGGGTTTCTTTCGTTGAAATGCAAGAGTTGGAATATTTCACTAGTGTTTTGTTGTGCTTTACCTTGTCACAGTTACACTCTTGATTTTTCAAACTTCATTTTGGATTTCTTTCATAGAAATGGCAGAGTTGGAATATTTCAGTAGTGTTTTGTCATGGTTTACCTTGTCACTGTTACATTTTCTTGATTTTTCAAAGTTCAATTTGGATTTCTTTCGATGAAATGCAAGATTTGGAATATTTAAGTTGTGTTTTGTTGTGGTTTACCTTTCCACTGTTACATTCTCTTGATTTTTCATAGTTCATTTTGTAATTTCTTTTGTTGAAATGCAAGAGTTGGAATATTTCAGTAGTGTTTTGTTGTGCTTTACCTTGTCACTGTTACATTCTCTTGATTTTTCAAAGTTTATTTTGAATTTCTGTCGTTGAAATGCACGAGTTGGAATATTCCAATTGTGTTTTGTCGTGGTTTACCTTGTCACAGTTACATTCTCTTGATTTTTCAAAGTTCATTTTGGAATTTCTTTCATTGAAATGCAAGAGTTGGAATATTTCAGTAGTGTTTTGTTATGGTTTACCTTGTCACACTTACATTCTCTTGATTTTTCAAAATTCATTTTGAATTTCTTTCGTTGAAATGCAAGAGATGGATTATTTCAGTAGTGTTTTGTCGTGGTTTACCTTGTAACACTTACATTCTCTTGATTTTTCAAAGTTCATTTTGGATTTTTTTCGTTGAAATGCAAGAGTTGGAATATTTCAGTAGTGTTTTGTCTTGGTTTACCTTGTCACACTTATATTCTCTTGATTTTTAAAAGTTTATTTTGGATTTCTTTCGTTGATATGCAAGAGTTGGAATATTTCAGTAGGATTTTGTTATGGTTTACCTTGTCACAGTCACATTCTCTTGATTTTTCAAAGTTCATTTTGGATTTCTGTCCTTGAAATGTAAGAGTTGGAATATTTCAGTAATGTTTTGTCGTGGTTTACCTTGTCACAGTTACATTTAGACCCCGGCGCCGAGCCGGCAGATCGACCGAACGCCGCTGACGAGAGGCCCGGTCGAACGCCGCCGAAATGTCATAACGCCGCCGGTGTGCCGCAGGCACGCCGCTGCCGTCAGAGGCAGCGGCGTTCGGTCGACTTTAAATTAATTTTACGGGAATTCTTTATTGCGTCAACTGCAAAGTTGGAGCTTTTCCTTCTCGTGTGGTTTAGTATTTCAAATTTCCTGCTTAGAAGTCAAGCAGAGCTTGCACTATCCCCGAATTTTCGTGTATTTCCCCGAAAATCTATGCGTCACCCCAAAAAAATTTGATTCCCCGAACCCCCAAAAATTACGCAATCACGGTGCCACCCCTTGTGATTTATCACCAGTGACTTTCCCTGCCAAATATTACTTTGTATACCATACTTCTTCACTGCTCTCTTGTTCATTAATTTTTCGTCTCCTTTGTTACTTTGCATAAAAACCAAACAGATGCAATATGCTATTGCAAATATTGCAATATACACAGTTCTTCATATGTTGACAAAAAAAGTATCGTCTTTATGAAATGAGTTTAAACATTTCGAATACAGTTTCCCAATCGCTATTTCTTACATCATTCGTAGTCAAGAATTTTATTTTTAAGGTGAATAGAATTATAGTACGCATTCACTACTATACAGCTTCAGCCATTTGTTGGATATTGAAATTGACAGCTGACAGATTGTTTCTGCAGCTGAATTGTAAGTTTGCATGTTTTTTTTTGCTGTTGTTAGATAAGATTTTCTTAATGTTTTATACTCAATTATTGAACCCCTGATAGAAAATACAATTTTCTATCTGGAACATTTTTTCCCCCCCCCCCCCAAAAAAAACAGCCTTCGGTTGAGACAAAATTTTGCTATATACTAAGCTATGTACAAGGTTGGGGAATTAAAGATTGAACCGGAAGTTACCCCAAAAATATTATTAATAAATAAATTGTAGATTATTCCCAATAGGGGGGGGGGATAGGGGGCTATCAAATTTAAATGATAGTACCTCATTTTTTTATTGAAAGCAGGGATGCCAAAAAGATAATTATTTTTTTCATTGAAAGTGGAGACAGAAGAAAGTGATATCAAATTCCCTGGGAAACCACTGAAATATTGTGATAGACCCAGGGCCCACCATTAGGACTTGTTCATTGTCTTGGGTATTTTGCGATTTCTCATAGGATACTGGCCTTATTTGGCTATTGTGTGTGTTCCCTTTTAATTAGATTCTTTGGATCTTATTGAATGCCACGGCGAATCTCTGACTCAGTTTTCCTATAATTTGGGGTATATCTGAATAATTTTTGACATTTTTGTTGTTGTCTTTGTACCCCTTTACTCATACCCTAAATTTTGTTTTCAAGGAACACTAAGCTGTTTAACGTTATTTTGCGTGTTTGTTTGAACCATATAGTGACCATGTTAATTATTCAGTAAATTATTTTTCTAATGAAAGCTGAGACGGTATCCTATCAAGGTGGTATCCAGAGAAAGGGGGTAGGGAGGTATTATATTTAATTGATAATAGCCCGAAATTTTATTTATTGAAAGCAGGGATCCCAAAAAGTTCATTTTTTTTAATTGAAAGCAGAGACGGCATCCTATCAAGGTGGTATCCAGCGGGGGGGGGGTATTGAGCTATCATATTTAAATGATAAGACCTCGATTTTTTTTAAAGCATAAGTGCCAATAAGTTAATTTTTTTTTATTTAAAGCAGAGACGGTATCCTATCAAGATGGTATCCAGAAGGGGGGCATAGGGAGTTATTATATTTAAGTGATAGTACCTTGATTTTTTTATTGAAAGCAGGTATGCCAAAAATTTGTTCATTTGTTCATTTTTTCAATTTGTTTAATGTTCATTTTGGATTTCTTTCGTTGAAATGCAAGAGATGGAATATTTCAGTAGTGTTTTGTCGTGGTTTACCTTGTCACAGTTACATTTTCTTGATTTTTCATAGTTCATTTTGTAATTTCTTTTGTTGAAATGCAAGAGTTGGAATATTTCAGTAGTGTTTTGTTGTGCTTTACCTTGTCAGTGTTACATTCTCTTGATTTTTCAAAGTTTATTTTGAATTTCTTTCGTTGAAATGCAAGAGTTGGAATATTCTAGTAGTGTTTTGTCATGGTTTTCCTTGTCACAGTTACATTCTCATAATTTTTCAAAGTTCATTTTGAATTTCTTTCGTTGAAATGCAAGATTTGGAATATTTAAGTAGTGTTTCGTTGTGGTTTACATTGTCACTGCTACATTCTCTTGATTTTTCAAAGTTCTTTTTGTATTTCTTTCGTTGAAATGCAAGAGTTGGAATATTCAAATAGTGTTTTGTCGTGGTTTACCTTGTCAAAGTTACATTCTCTTAATTTTTCAAAGTTCATTTTGGATTTATTTCGTTGAAATGCAAGAGTTGGAATAAAGTTCATTTTGAATTTCTTTCATTGAATATTTCAGTAGTGTATTGTCGTGATTTACCTTGTCACAATTACATTCTCTTGATTTTTCAAAGTTCATTTTTGAATTTCTTTCGTTGAAATACAAGAGTTGGAATATTTCAGTAGTGTTTTGTCGTGGTTTACACTGTCACAGTTACATTCTCTTGAATTTTCAAAGTTCATTTTGGATATCTTTCGTTGAAATGCAAGAGTTGGAATATTTCAGTAGTGTTTTGTCGTTGTTTACCTTGTTACACTTACATTCTCTTGATTTTTCAAAGTACATTTTGGATTTCTTTCGTTGAAATGCAAGAGTTGGAATATTTCAGTAGTGTTTAGGCGTGGTTCACCTTGTCACACTTACATTCTCTTGATGTTTCAATGTTCATTTTGGATTTCTTTTGTTGAAATGCAAGAGTTGGAATATTTCAGTAGTGTTTTGTTGTGGTTTACCATGTCACAGTTACATTCTCTTGATTTTTCAAAGTTCATTTTTGAATTTCTTTCGTTGAAATGCAAGAGTTGGAATATTTCACTAGTGTTTTGTTGTGGTTTACCTTGTCACAGTTACATTCTCTTGATTTTTCAAAGTTCATTTTGGGTTTCTTTGGTTGAAATGCAAGAGTTGGAATATTTCAGTAGTGTTTTGTTGTGCTTTACCTTGTCACAGTTACATTCTCTTAATTTTTCAAAGTTAATTTTGGATTTCTTTCATTGAAATGAAAGGGTCGGAATATTTCAGTTGTGTTTTGTTATTGTTTACCTTGTCACTGTTACATTCTCTTGATTTTTCAAAGTTTATTTTGAATTTCTTTCGTTGAAATGCAAGAGTTGGAATATGTCAGTAGTGTTTTGTTGTGGTTTACCTTTTCACTGTTACATTCTCTTGATTTTTCAAAGGTCATTTTGGTTTTCTTTCGTTGAAATGCAAGAATTTGAATATTTCAGTAGTGTTTTGTCGTGGTTTACCTTATCACACTTACATTCTTTTGATTTTTCAAAGTTCATTTTGAATTCCTTTCGTTGAAATGCAAGAGTTGGAATATTTCAGTAGTGTTTTGTTTTGGTTTACCTCGTCACATTTACATTCTCTTGATTTTTCAGAGTTCATTTTGGATGTCTTTCGTTGAAATGCAAGAGTTGGATTATTTCAGTAATGTTTTGTTATGATTTACCTTGTCACAGTTACAGTCTCTTGATTTTTCAAAGTTCATTTTGGATTTTGTTCGTAGAAATGCAAGAGTTGGAAAATTTCAGTAGTGTTTTGTTGTGCTTTACCTTGTCACAGTTACATTCTCTTTACTTTTCAAAGTTCATTTTGGATTTCTTTCGTAGAAATGCAAGAGTTGGAATATTTCAGCAGTGTTTTGTCGTGGTTTACCTTGTCACTGTTACATTCTCTTGATTTTTCAAAGTTCATTTTGGATTTCTTTCGTTCAAATACAAGAGTTGGAATATTTCAGTAGTGATTTGTTATGGTTTACCTTGTCGCAGTTACATTCTCTTGATTGTTCAAATTTCATTTTGGATTTTTTTTCGTTGAAATGCTAAAGTTGGAATATTTCATTAGTGTTTTGTCGTGGTTTACATTTTCATACTTACATTCTCATGATTTTTCATATTTCATTATTTATTTATTTAATTGAAATACAATTTGGAATATTTCAGTAGTGTTTTGTTGTGGTTTACCTTGTCACAGTTACATTCGCATGATGTTTCAAAGTTCATTTTGGAATTTCTTTCGTTGAAATGCAAGAGTTGGAATATTTTAGTAGTGTTTTGTTATGGTTTACCTTGTCACAGTCACATTCTCTTGATTTTTCAAATTTGATTTTGGATTTCTTTCGTTGAAATGCAAGAGTTGGATTATTTCAGTAGTGTTTTGTCATGGTTTACCTTGTCACAGTTACATTTAGACCCCGGCGCCGCGCCGGCGGATCGACCGAACGCCGCTGACGAGAGGCCCGGTCGAACGCGACCGAAATGTCGTAACACCGACGGCGCGCCGCAGGCACGCAACTGCCAGCAGAGGTGGTGGCGTTCGGTCGACTTTAAATTAATTTTACGGGAATTCTTTATTGCGTCAACTGCAAAGTTGGATTTTTTCCTCCTCGTGTGGTTTAGTATTTCGGTTTCCCTGCTTAGAAATCAAGCAGAGCTTGCACTATCCCCGAACTTTCGGGTATTTCCCCGAAAATCTATGCGTCACCCCCAAAAAAAATTTGGTTCCCCGAACTCCCGAAAATCACGCAATCACGGTGACACCCCTAGTGATTTATCACCAGTGACTTTCCCTGCCAAATATTACTTTGTATACCATAATTCTTCACTGCTCTCTTGTTCATTAGTTTTTCGGCTCTTTTGTTACTTTGCATAAAAACCAAACAGATGCAACATGCTATTGCAAATATTGCAATATACACAGTTCTTCATATGTTGACAAAAAAAAGTATCGTCTTTATGAAATGAGTTTAAACCATTTCGAATGCAGTTTCCCAATCGCTATTTCTTACATCATCCGTAGTCAAGAATTTTATTTTCAAGTTGAATAGAATTATAGAACGCATTCACTACTATACAGCTTCAGCCTTTTGTTGGATCTTGAAATTGACAGCCGACAGATTGTTCCTGCAGCTGAATTGTAAGTTCGCAGATTTTTTTTTGCTGTTTTTAGATAAGATTTTCTTAATGTTTAATACTCAATTATTGAACACCTGATAGAAAATACAATCTTCTATCTGGAACATTTTTACCCCCCCCCCCCCCTCCCCCCCTCTAAAAAAAACAGCCTTCGGTTGAGACAAAATTTAGCGATAGACTAAGCTATGTACAAGGTTGGGGAATTAAAGATTGAACCGGAAGTTACCCCAAAAATATGCTTCATAAATAAATTGTAAATTTTTGCCTATAGGGAGGGGGAGATAGGGGGCTATCATTTTTAAATGATAAAACCTTATTTTTTTATTGAAAATGGGGGTGCAAAAAGGACAATTATTTTTTTCATTTAAAATGGAGAAGGAAAGGAATTATGCCAAATTCATCGAGAAATCATTGAAATATTTTAACAGAACCAGGGCCCCCCCCATTGAGACTTTTTCAGCGTCTTTGATATTTTGCAACTTATTACATGCTCTTGGCCTAATCTGACTTGTGTGTGCGCTCCCTGTTAATTAGATTCTTTGGATCTTATGGATTGCCATGGCGAATCTATCACTCAGTTTTCCAATAATTTGAGGTATATCTGAATAATTTCGACATTTTTGTTGTTGTCTTTGTACCTCTTTGCTAATACCCTCAATTTTTTTTCAAGGAACACTAGGATTTTTAACGTTATTTTGCGTGTTTGTTTGAACCATATAGTGACCTTGTTAATTATTCAGTAAATTATTTTTCTAATGAAAGCTGAGACGGTTTCCTTTCAAGGTGGTATCCTGAGGGGGTGGGGGGTTTGGAGGTATTATATTTAAATGATAATAGCCCGAAATTTTATTTATTGATAGCAGGGATCCCAAAAAGTTCATTTTTTTTTATTGAAAGCAGAGACGGCATCCTATCAAGGTGGTATCCAGAGGGGGGGGGGGTATTGAGCTTTCATATTTAAATGATAATATCTCGATTTTTTTTTAAAGCATAGGTGCCAATAAGTTTATTATTTTTTTTTATTTAAAGCAGAGATGGTATCCTTTCAAGATGTCATCAAGAATGGGGGCATAGGGATTGATTATATTTAAGTGACAGTACCTTGATTTTTTTATTGAAAGCAGGTATGCCAAAAATTTGAAAAGTTGACAAAATTAACTAGATTTTCGTGAGTTATACTTGATACAGCACTTGCATGGTTTTATCGTCCAAAGGGAAAGGAACATATGCGTCCAATCCGGTTTTTTTTCCTATTGATGAAATGGGTTTACTTTGAAAACATTCCTTCATATGTACCAGGCAGATTCACACTAAAACGAATTGGTGTGACGAAAGCGATATCGACATCCCCACCTAACGTTGCGCTCGAGTAACAATGGCGCCCTTGGTCCAGTGCCAAAGTTACACTAAAAGGCCAGGTCATAATAAAAGCTTTCAATTTGGGAGGTTCAAGGAGGAGTCTTTGACAGTCTTGTGACCTTAGGGTACTAGATGTTGCAACGTTCTTACGTATCTACAGTGTTTTAGAAAATTCCATCACCCCACAAATGATTACCAAAAATATGCACAAATGTAACATTTGGAATATTATAACACTTTTTTCAAAGCTTTGAAGAAAAGCAAAAAAGTCTAAATACCCCTAACTACGCTTGAAAGCTATTTTAAAAAGAAACTCTTTGGAGATTTCCATGGAAATGACCATAGCAGAAGCTTTGAGCCTTGGTGGGGATCAAAGAGGAGTCTAAGTATTTTGACCATAGGTGACTTATTGTTGCGACTTTCTTAAATTTGGTAATTCTTGTGAGCATTTGGAAATCAAAGCTTAAACTCAATAACTGATACTAAGTGTCCTAACATTTTGCTTGGATTAAAAGTGACGAACTAGGATGAACATTTCAAAAGCTTCCTGGAGCTACTTCAGTCTGCATATTATTTCATTTAATTCCACTTAAAACGGATGAGCTTTTGATTTTTTACCTAAGAAAATAGCTGGTACTTCATTTTTCTTCATAGCCAATAAACTATTAATTTCTTTTGTGTCATTGTAATTGAAGTGTTCTCATGTGAAGTGTTCATCATGTATTTTTCAATTTGATAAATTTACTCCTTTTAGATACAGTTTATAATTTGACTGATATTAGGTATTTATCAGTTAATAATTTAGAATGAATCCCCAAAAGAAAAAATGAATAATATCCAAAAGAGCAGCCAAACGCAATAAAAAATCAGCAGTTCAGCCTTAGCATACATTACATATATTATATAAAGAAGCCAAAAAAAACTTTAATATGCATTTTTTTAAAATTTTTATTAAAAACAATTTTTTATTAAAAGAAGGCTTCTTAGGAATCCAAAAGAGCAAAAAAAAACAAAAAAACAATCAATATCAAATTTGCCCATTTCAACTGTTTTAAATGTGACAAAAAAGATATAGGCAAAGGGCATTATGAAAAATTAAGCTTCTAAGTTCAAAGTTATATTCAAAGTTTTTACCCAGATAACTGACGAATTTTGTGATACGGTATTTGAAGTTGTGTATGCAGTAATGCTTGATGAAAAAAACTAATAATTTTGATAATTATTTATGTTAAGAATACATAACTAATAGATACTTCAACTACTCGTATTATGCAAAGGTTCTGAAACGTCACAGCCATTTCGTATCTACCAGATTTCTACTTCTCTTGATGAATAACGAAGAAGAGCAGTTTCCAACTAGTGACTTGTGAAGTCTTTAACTCATGAATAGGCTCGAATCTGTTGTAAATTCAAGCTGGGATTTGAGAAACACTGATGAAAATATTAATGTTTGCGGTCAACATTGATCGCACTGGCGGCGCGCCGCCGACAATTTACCGACGGTGCGCCGCCGGCGTCTTACCGGCGGCGCGACGCAGCGTGCTGTTTTTTGCCCCGCCGCCGCCGGTCTTCCCTCATCGGCACGGCGCCGGGGTCTAGTTATATTCTCTTGATTTTTCAAAGTTTATTTTGGATTTCTTTCGTTGAAATGCAAGAGATGGAATATTTCAGTAGTGTTTTGTCGTGGTTTACCTTGTCACAGTTACATTTTCTTGATTTCTCAAAGTTCGTTTTGTAATTTCTTTCGTTGAAATGCAAGAGTTGGAATATTTCAGTAGTGTTTTGTTATGGTTTACCTTGTCACATTTACATTCTCTTGATTTTTCAAAGTTCATTTTGGATTTCTTTCGGTGAAATGCAAGAGATGGAATATTTCAGTAGTGTTTCGTCGTGGTTTACCTTGTCACCGTTACATTTTCTTGATTTTTCAAAGTTCAGTTTGGATTTCATTCGTTGAAATGCAAGAGTTGGAATATTTCAGTAGTTTTTTGTCGTGGTTTACCTTGTCACACATACATTCTCTTGATTTTTCAAAGATCATTTTAGATTTCTTTCATTGAAATGCAAGAGTTAGAATATTTCAGTAGTGTTTTGTTGTGGTTTACCTTGTCACTGTTATATTCACTGAATGTCAGCCCTACAATTCTTCACTTGTTTTAAATTTGACTCGTTTATCTATTCTACTCCGTTATATTTTCAGATTTCATCTATTTATTGACGGTGTTTTGTGATAGTATTACTATTAGAAGACTATTTAAATCTATTTCATCTCATTTTTGGTTTAATTACTTTTCTTGGACACACTTATTAAATTAATTTGTTCGTTTCTTATTGGCATAGTCTTTTTCATTGGAAAAGAGAAGTGTACATTTTTGGTTTTTCTTTTATAAGAATACATATTTTTACATGTATTATTTACATTTTGGAATTTTGTTTAATAACATAAGTGCTTTTGAACCCCTGGACATATATAGTGCTGTTTAATTTAGTTGTACGGCACTCCAAGTTTCTCTGAAAAATAAAACTTAATGCCATTGTACCCATTCTGTTTTGGCAGCCAGGATGCACTTGCATTCTTTCGTTCAACATAACCATCAGTATGGTCTGAAAACTTCAACCTAATGCTATAAGCTATTTCTTATGTATTGCTGATAAGACCATTTGACACCCTTTATCTTAAAAGTAACATTAAGTCTCTTGGCCTTAAAAGTAGTATTAATAGCATGAGTAAAAGAGCAGAAGTAGTATACATATACTTCCTTTAGTTGGTTCAATCTCCCCCTTAACATGCATTGAAAGTTTCCACTAATACTCTTAGCTGTTACTGAGACACAGCTGAATCGGTCTTTTCATAACCTGCATTCACATAGCATAATTCAGTTTAGATCACTATCTTCCCAGTAAGATAGTCTCTATCACCAACATTCCCAGAAAGTTTTACTGTAATACCCTTAGCTTAAGTAGTACTAGCATTAGCCATTGTAGTTGTTGTTGTAGCAGTCATAATAGTAGTAGTAGTTGTAATAGTTGCAATAGTGTTAGTATTTGTAGAAGTATGAACATTTTGCAGGTTTTTTCTTGTTCAAAATCCTCCTCAACATGTCCTGAAAGTTTCAACTTAATACCTTAGACCAGGCCTTTCTAAACTGTGGGCTGCGACCCCAAATGGGGTCGCGTAGCTAAATCATGGGGTCGCAAGACATTTCAGAGTTAAATATTTAAATATTAAAGTTAAATATTTATAACATACTCCAGGAAAAGACATATATTGTAAAGTTGGTGAATTTTTAAAGACTGAAGGTCTAGAATTGAAAATGTGCTCTGGAATACGCAGAGAGGGCGCAAGAGCGATGACGGGCAAAATCATTGGTTTTAAATTATTTTTTTTCAAGCTACTCATTATGACCATATAACTTTTACTCACTGCCTTTTTCACCGAGAGGCCCTTGCAGCAAAAAAAAATTAGCACCATAGTTGAACGAAGTGCTTCAGAAAGCTGTTAATATTATAAATTTTATTAAGAGCCATGCCTTTAACAGTAACTTATTTTCGAATCTTTGGAAGGATATGGATTCCGCCTATAAAACTGTATAATTAGATGCAGAAGTAAGATGGTTGTCAGGAGATACAAGTTTAAGAAGATTATTATTATTAAATGACGGAATTGAAATATTCTTAACCAAACGAAGATGTGAACTTGCTGCTTTTCTTCAAAACGACTCATGGCTATCCAAGCTGTTTTATTTGTTGGATATCTTAGCGAAATTAACCGATCTCAACTTGTCTCTTTAAGGACAAAATTGCGATATATTTACTTCTAATGATGAAATTGAAAGTTTTATTAAAAAGTTTAAAATTTGGAATGATAGGATAGAAAAAAAATGTTCGAAATATTTTCCAGTGTCGACAATTTTACAATCGAGAGAAATCATTGTAAAACTTTTATTGTGAAAATTATTGTGGATCACCTAAAAGCGCTAAAAACCTAGTTCCGTATATATTTTATATTAAATATTGATTTCAAAACTGTAGCATGGCTTCAAAATCCATTTTGCATTAATTTAACTGAGATTGATCACATTCCACTTAAAGCTCAAGAGCAGTTTGCTGTGCTTTTGAGTGATTCAAACTAAAACCTCCAATTTCCAAAAAAAGCCATTGACTGAATTCTGGATCAGAAATAGAACTGAATTTCCCACAGTCACAGATATGGCATTATATGTTCTTCTGTCATTCAATTCAGCACGAAATATTTATGTGAAGTTACTTTCTGAGCTTTAACACACCAAACCCCAATATCGTTCATCGCTAAAAAATATTGAAGAGGTCTTACGTCCGTCCAGCAGTGTCAATCATTCCACCAAGATTTAATTTGTTATGCAATAAAAAGCTGGCACACCCATCTCACTGAAGTTTTTCCTTTCATTTAAATTTAATATTTACCACCCAACGACTGCGTTAGAATATATTCTATTGAACTAAGACGGTCAGAAGTCTCTTTTATTTATGCTATTGCAAAAATTGCAATTTTAATGAAAATATGGCATATAATTTTTCTAAGTATAATAAAAACAGCTTTTCAACTTTTGTGAAATTTTTTATTTTAGATTTTTGTATGTTTCTAAGCGAATTCTAAAACTATATATTTTCATCTGTATATGCATATTGTTACCTAATAAATGAATCACCAAAAAATATTTATATGTATTTCAATTATATTTATGTTGGGTCGCCGGGAAACTTGGAATCATAAATGGGGCCGTGAATGAAAAAGGTTTAGGAAGCCCTGCCTTAGACCACTCCTGGGATATTGCTGATGCGCCCTTTTGACAAACTAGCTGTACAAAATATGTGTGTATTTAGTTCAACATCCCTGTAAACATTCCCTGAAAGTCAATAGGGTTCTTATGGTCAGGGAAGTCGCGAATACGAAACATACGGCCAGTAGCATGTTCCGCCAGAAATTGGTTGAGAACAATCCGTATCTATTATCCACATACGTTAATCACTGGTCTTCATTTGTAAATAGGGGAATCTGGGAATCTAATGCTTCTCTTATTTTTGTAAGCCTTATTGGCCCTTTATTCTTTTCTATTTTGGACCATATCGAGGTCTTCATTTCCTCGTTTTCTATATTGGGAATAGTGTACGACAGGTTAATTGCCTTGAAGTTGGTTATTTTGGGACTTATTATCTTTGTACTCGTGGTAATTAACGGCGTTCGAACAGTTGACTCTTTAGTTACAAGTCGACATCCTTGTTTTATGGTTATCGAACCCACATTTTGTAACAGTAATTCTGTTTTGTAACTTGGGTCTATTCTTTCTGTATTAGTATAACAAGACAAGGTTCCATCAGTTTCTCTTGTAACAGAAAATAACCAAAGATCATTTCTATGGTGTATTAAGATTTCTCGCTTAGTACTTCCTATCACGGTTTCTTTCAGTTGGACTTGATACATCGTACTGGAATGGTACGGGTAGACTTTTTATATTAAAGGAAATTATTCGAATTAATTATATACAATGTGACTTTTTAATTAGAATTTGTTTTCTGGAACTAATATATGTTGAACAGTTGGTATCAGCCGGTTTTGATTCATGCGAAGCCATGATATATGTTGAAAAAATTTATTCTACAGTCGTTTTTATAATTGTATGATTTTTACTTGTAAATTAAAAGTTTTTAAGTTATTATTCCTTTATGATGCCTATCCATTAAAATCTTTTTTTTGTATTTTTATGGGTATTTTAATCTGTCCAGTTTCTAAAACGTTCTACCTGACGGTGTCGTTAAATTTTCTTCTGGTTCTTGTGGTTTTTTATATTTCTGTTTTGCTAGCGAAATGAGATAAAAATTTTTGTATTGTTTTTTAAAAAATTCTTCCCCGTTTTATTTTGTTTCCTTCGCGTGTGTAGCTGCTGAAGTCGGTTTTGATTTCCCTATTCTTGTAACTACCATATGTTCTTAGTTGCCGACAGGCTCTTTGAAACTAGTTTCTAACGATTCTGTATCATAAGTCTTAGAAGTTACACCTTGAATGTTTGATCTATCACCTCACCGTCCTTCGTAAATTTTTACTCCCCTGGAAGTAGAAAGTTTATTCTCTAAGTCCTTGTCTTGAGTTCTCAACTCGGGAGATTGGAAAGATTCTTGAGAGATTTGGGAGGAATCAATAGTCTTTTTGCAGGGTTCCTCCACTGTTTGAATGCCATGTCCTCAGGGGGGAGGGGCATTTTTTGCACTGGGGTTTCCCTCCATGACGTCCATTGCTTAGGCTTGACTTTGGACACGGTTATATCATGATATTGTCCTTGTTGTTCATCCTTGGGAGTTCCATTCTCAGGCAATGTACTTTGACTCGTTTTTATGGGGAAATTTATTAAATCCATAGCTTCTCGCAGGTTCGTTTTAGTTAAATCTTTGGGAGGAGTTTTCTTTACAGTAATACCGGGGGGTTTCTATAGCTCTGTTTAATTCCTCCTGTAAAGACAGGGGCCTTTTTATTGGTGTTGCAGGGGAAACCATATCGTCTGGAAATCTTTTGGGTGGACAAGGGGGTCGAAATTCTATCAGGAAAAAATTGGGTTTTTGGAGATATCGTATAATCTAGTTCTCCTGCACTCTCCGATGAATAACTTTTTGGATCTTTTGGCGTTTTTATTTCAGGAAAAAATCCTGGTATTAGGGATTTTTTCTTGGGAACAACTAGATTTTTCATTGCTAAAAATTGTTCAAAGTTTTCCTCATCACTGTCATCTTCAAAATAATCTTGTTTAAAATTTAAGGGTTTTAGTTCTGCCAATCTTGATTTAGGGGGCTCATTTTCGGCATCTGGCGAGTCAGGAGAGGAGGGACGTGATACACATCTCTCTGGAAATTTGGCTCTTTTTATTCGGCTAGCATGTGCCTTGTAAGTTCTTCCGCTATCGGGGTTTTCCATTTTAAAAGTATAATCGTTATCGTACTTTTTGACTATTCTGTACAGTCCAGAATATTTGTTGGAAAGTTTTTGCCTTCCGTTTTTGCTTTGTTCTTTAGGTAGACGCAATTTCCTACCTTGAAATCTATACTCCCCTTTACTTTGGGTTAGTTTCTTAGCTCTTGGTTTATTTTACATTTTTTCAACTCTTGCCTCACTATTTTATAAGTTTTCCTCATCCTATTTATGAATTCTTGTTTGTAATCCTCCGAGTTATTCTAATACTGCCGAAATTCAATAATCTCATCATAGGGGATTCTAAAATCACGACCAAAAAGTAAATAAAATGGATTATCTTTAGTTGTTTCTGAATAAGCAGTATTGATTACGTTAGTTAAATAAGGTAAGAATTGATCCCAGTCGTTTCTAATTTCTTATGTATAGACAATTTATAAGTTAGAAAAAATTTTATTCCTGTTTTCTAGTTTAACATTACCTTGTGGTGGTAAGGAGTTGTCACCATTTTCTCTATATTAAGAAAACTCATTAAATTTTTTGTTACCTTTGAAACAAAATTGCTTCCGTTGTCACTTAAAATTTTATTAGGAATGCCAAATTTTAAAAATAATTTTGCTAACGCCTTACTTGTGGCGTAAGCACCTTGAATTTTCAATGTTTTTGCAAAAGTAAATCCTGAAAAGTGATCTATAACCAAAAAAATACAAGTATGGCCTCTGCTGGAAACAGGTAAGCCTCCGCTGGTTCTGTATAAGTCAAATGAGATAATATTGAAGGGGTACTTTGCTACCGAGACCCTTCCCATTGGAGGAGTAGGATAAACTTGGGGAATTTTTCTTAAGTTACACGCTTCGCATGTACTTACAAATTCTTTAAGTTTTGTTATTCCCGAAGGCACGTAAAAATATTGTTTTAATTTATGGAAAGTTTTCGTTACTCCTAAGTGTCCACCTATATCTGAATGAAAATATTTGAAGGCAGGTATTATTAAGTTTTGTGGTAATACAGGTATTATTGAGGTTCGGTTTCTATTTTTCTCAGCAGTCACGATTCTATATAGTATTTCTTCATCAAGATCATAGTAAAAATTATCTATCTCTTCTCTAATAGTTTTGAATTTATCCAATAACGCATCCTAATTCACAAAACAGTTAATTAGTGCCACACACATTTCGTCCTTTATTTGCTCTCTGTTTATATTTTCTAAAGAAAGGGTGCAATGTTTAACCTTATTTTCTTTTACTGTTCGTTTGACTTTGTTTTTCTTATTTTCTCGCTGCATTTTAGCACTTATAGTATTAACTTGGTTTTTTTCATATTACAAAAGAATTCTATATGTGTATCTTATTAAATAGTAACAATCTGCATTTCGTGTACCCTTTAAATTTTCAAATTGGTAATCTAGGTTTTGGATTTTCATAATCCATCTAGCTAGAATTCCCATGGGGTTTTTAAATGTGCGCAGGTACTGCAAGCTTTTATGGTCTAATCGTAGTATAAATTTTCTACCATTTAAATAGTGTCTAAATTTGTCCAAGTGGTGGATTATAGATAATAATTCTAAGTTTGTGGCGGAATAACTACTTTCGCCTTTTGATAAAGTTCTACTCGAATAGCACACAACTTTTTCTATTTGTTTTTTTTCAGACAGTTCCAATAAAGGATTTAGGTTTTCTACCGGGTTAACTTGCAAAAGAGTTGTTCCAATGACTTTTAAAAAAGCGTCAGTTGTGACCACGAATTGTCTATTATTAAAATTAGGCTTCGATGGTATTGGTTAAGAAATGATTACCTTTTTGAGACAATCTAAGAAGATTTGAGTTTCTTGAGACCACGTAACATTTTGGGAGTTCTCTTTAGTTAATTCTGTGAGGGGCTTCGCAATTTGGGCGTAATTGCGCACGAATTTTCTAAAGTAGACAGTAAGACGTAAGATTCCCCTTAATTCTTTCATAGTTCTGGGGGGCTTGAGGTTTTCAACACATTTTATTTTATCAAGGTCTGGGGATATCTCTCCTTGTGTTACTACTACTCCTAAAAATTTAATTTTAGGTTGAAATAAATTTACTTTCTCAGGTCGGCATTTTATATTGCCCTGTCTGAAATTCTCGAACACCATAGCTAGTGTTGCGAAGTGTTTTTCAGTGTTTTCTCCCACGCATATGACGTCATTAACAAAATGAATGATATTCTTTAATCCTCTTAACAGGTGTAATAGGGGTCTACATAGCGCGCTTGAACTTGTTTTAAGTCCAAAAGGTACCCTTAAGTATTCTTATGAACCACATTCAGATGCTGAAAATGCAGTTTTATGGACATTTTTTTCGGCTATTTTCACTTGGTGGTAGCCTTGGGTAAGGTCCAAAGAAGTAAAAATTTTGTTTTTGCTTGAAATTGAGTCAAGAATTTCATCTATTCTTGGTAAAGGAAATTTATCGCTAACTACTTGTTTGTTAAGGGCTCTATAGTCTACTACAAGTCTAAGGTCACCATTCTTTTTTGGTACTAAGATCACTGGTGCAGAATACGGGCTTATACTGGGGCGTATAATTTCATTTTTTTCTAATTCATGAATTTTATTTTTTAACCATTCTTTGTGCTTATATGGCGCATGATATGGCTGTTTCGCTAAAGGGTTACCAGTTATTAAAATTGAGTGTTCATAAAATGGTGTCAGTCCGATGTCATCTTCAGATGCGGAAATTACGTCCTTGAAATTACATAATAATTCGCATAATTTTTTCTCAAGTTCCAAGTCCGTAATATGATCCATATTAAATTTGTTTAAAAATTGCGATTTGGTTAAAGGAAATTTGTTAATTGAGGTTTTAATGCCGTTAACAAGGTTTCTTTTGGAATTCTCCCATCTATTTAAATCATTCTCCGATAAAACTTGGATTTGAACTAAACACGTCCCCTTTTTTTATTGTAATTGTCTCGTTTTCGTGGTTATTAGCTACCCAAATAAAACCTTCTCCTTTGTCGTAAGATGTAATCTGTTCCTCACATAGCAGATTTTCGGGAATTTCATTTGGGGTCGCAAACCATGTTTCGAATTTGCTAACCACTGGTTCAATCATCTGTGATATTTGAATTTTTTGCATCGTTTTGGGAGGGACTTTTGTTTTCCTTATCGCGAATCCATAATATTTCTCTTTATTTTCATTGTTTATTAGATTCATACTGGCGCTATGCTGCGCCATTGTGGCATCTTGCGGCGTCACTTTGGGTTTTACTATGTTTTTCCATAATTCCGCTATTTTCTTGATTTCGTTTGACCTATACTTTCGCATATATCCTATTTTTATTTTCGCAGATTCAATATCCTTATTTTTTAAATTTACTTCATCTCTGCAATGTCTCTCAGAATAATTGGACAAGTTTCTAAATATTCCCTTTTCTCCTTGCGAGACATGAGGTCCAAAGGGTTGCGATATTATACCGCCAGAAATTTACTGTTACGTTGTCTTCGTAACCTCTGTTACAATTTCTTAAGGTAGAAATTTCTTCCCCTACCTTAGCCGGGTAGACAAGCCTTTCGTTCGCTACGACTAATAGTACTCTATTAGACCTTAAAAAATTTGCGCCTATAATTGCTTCATACGGAAAGTTATCGCATATTATAAAATTTGTCGAAAAGATTCTATTATCCCTTTTTACGTGCAGGCGAATTGAACCTCTTGCATCCAATTTATGCCCTGTCATGCTAGTTAGATTGGGATTATTAAAATTTCTTTGTTGCCTAATTTGCAGAGGCAGCATATTAAATACGCATGAACTTATGATATTAACCGTAGCTCCACTGTCAACTAAAGCCTTAAAGTAAACGTTTTTTTACACAAAAATCCTTAAATATAGGTATTTTGTTAATACTATCACTACAAGACGGAACTACTATCAGTTTGGACCTATTAAACATTCTGAGCACCCTCCGGGTCCAATTTATATTTTTGAGGGGCCTGAAACGTTTCCCTGCTGATGTATTTCATGCGGCAGGGCCTGCAACGGATGTTCAGACATATGAGGTTCCATAGGCATATT
Organism: Artemia sp. Qi Xiang Cuo; assembly: GCF_049724085.1. NCBI lineage: Eukaryota > Metazoa > Arthropoda > Branchiopoda > Anostraca > Artemiidae > Artemia > Artemia sp. Qi Xiang Cuo. Next base: position 56,388,408 of record NC_142811.1, read on the forward strand.
TAATTGATTTACGTCTGTCTGCCTTCGCCATATATTATTATTGTAACTTGGATGTCTTGCGTCAGTGCCACTTGCTGGCGCTGACTGCCAATGCCGTTGGCTTGTAAAATTTTTTTTTCCCGTCGGCAAATTTTCGTGATTTCTTTATACCATTCTCGCATTATATTGGCTTTGGCGATTATTTGGGTTTTCAAATCGGTAACTAATTTGTCTATTGGGGGGAGGGTTATACAAAATTGGTTGGTACGCGTTGTAAGGTACTGATTGGCGCAATCTTCCCTGGCTATAGCCTAGCGCACCACTAGCGCTAAAATTTGTTCTTCCGAACAAATGGTTGCCGTAATTTTGCGTAATACCGACAGCAATTCTTGACATGCGATTGGGGACGTAACGACACTCCCTCGCGATATATCCAGGTCGATTACAAATACAGCTTCTTATTATTGTAGGGTTATTTTCATAACTATATTGTTTGACAGGCTGAAAACGTACTGTTTTCTGCCTAGCGGATTTTAGCGGGTCGTTTTTTTTTTACACTGGGGATTTATCCCTTTAAAAAAAATTTGAAGACACTTGACAACCCTTGATGGTCAGGCTTGCGTTTCATTCACCTATGCTATTTATTTTTGCTTTAGTGCAATTTGTTACCATCGTATCAATTTTAATCAATCGCTCAACCTCCTGAACTACAAGAACCAACGTCTGAATATTTTATGATATTACTATTCTATATAGTTTTTGGGGTAGCCCTTGCAAAAAGGTATTTAGTATGACTTTTTCATACAGTTGTCCTAAACCTCTTCCGTATTTTACCTCTACTGAAATGCGTATATTATCAAGATATTCTCTTATATTTTGTGAATAGTCAAAGCACACCATTCCGTGTTTTAATTTATTTATGGAACTGGTTTCGATAAATCTATCTTTAAATGCCGTTAATAATTTGTCCACCGTATTTATTGGCAAGCTGGCAACGTCGCCTATAGTATGTTCAATCTGCTTCAGAAAGGTTAAGGTCTGGCCTTTTAATCGTAATAGAAGCATGTCGACTAACGTTTCTAGCTCTGTTTTTGTTAGTTCTACAAACTGAGCCAATTGGATATTAAATTCGTCAATATCTGATTGACCACTGTACTGCGGGATAGACTTTGCTATTTCTATATTTTTCACGACCAACTTTTGCGCCTTTAATTGTTCTTCTAAATCCTCTGCCATTTTTTTTTGCGTTTGAATAATTCGAAATAAATTTATTTTTTCTCTTAACCTATTTTGTAGGAGGCTATTATCTCCTATGAGATATTCTAAAGGGTTTCCCTGTCGTAGCTTAGTGGCTATAGACCTAATCACTTTACTTATATGCCCGTATATCTCTAGTAATTAAATTTAATTTAAAAAGTTTTATAGCCTAATTAGTTCACAAATATTACTCCAATATACGGCTGCACCATATGTAGCGATAAAAGAAATTGTCACAGGGCTTAATTGTGGTCATAAATATTGACCGCGTCAAATGTAATATTATGCTCAAAAGCCGTGAACTTACATCTTATAAGTACTCCGATAGCGCCGCTTATAGCGCTAAAGATTGTGCCAACAAGGCCTGCGCCACCCTCAACTATTGAGAGAAAATAAAATGTGTAGCCACATAAATGTGAACTCTTTTCCTCGAGCTATCTGGCGATCAGATTCCCTGGGAACGTACCTTGGAGATATGTGAACTAATTACTTGTCGTTAGACTAGATACAGACATATAAAATTAAATAAACACAGGTAAAAAGCAATAGATTTATTGAGACTTACATATTTAAGTGAACAGCAGTGGGTCACTTTAAATGACAACCACGGTGACTGATATAACAACAATGATAGAATTGCAAAGCTTGAATCCCGAAATAATTCTGTCTATAATAATGATGAGAGCATGAAAAACACTTTTCTTCACTCTATATTCTAAGTCCTGATCATGTGTCGTGGGAGCTACCCCACGATTGGCCTAATTCCTCAGGCGGGCCAAACCCTCTGTCCAATAATATGTCTTAAATATTTCTGATGATTCAAGCGTTCACACGGCTCTTATAACTCAAACTTCCTTAAGAATATTGTGTGTAGCATCTTTTTTATTGCCCACTATCTTAGTGAAATCCAAAGCTGGATAGCGCCGCTCTTTGTCTGAGGTTAACTGCAATTTTTCTCTTTGCTGATTAAAGACTTTTCTTTCTTTTTGAAACTAGATTTAAACTTAATTAGAGGAAATCGGAATTATCTTTAGAAAGATGGAACTTTATTCTTGTATTTTAAATATATCGCATTTTACTCACGGTACAAAAAATGTTTCATCTAAACTTTCTTAATATCAGCATTCGAGCCTCTAGCAGATGTTGTTACAAAGAAAAATTTTGAATACTGGGCTGTATATTGCAAGGAGGGGTCCGATTTTCCCATTGTAGGTTTTTCATGTGTAGAGGGAAAATACCCAGCAACGCTAAGGTCCATTGATATTTTTGAAAGGGCCAATGCCCATTTAAATATTGGTGTTATTGTTGTTCAATATGAAACTGAGTTTGAGCATGGGGTTCGTTCTAATAAGAAGGGGGTGTTGTTCCCAGTAAGGGGCTTGTCAATTGAGTTGGTGAAGCACTGGGTTTGGTTTTTGTACACACCCCCTAGTGAACCTAATGCAATTGACCATTTCAACCCAATTACGGACATCAGTAGAGTTCTGGGGGAGGGTAAAAAGGGGCGGGGGTGTTTGTTTCTACTGTCCAGCATGTCTGTCTAGATTTTGTAGCGATTTAAAACTACGGAATCATATGCAGTATTGTAGACGGCATGGCTACCAGTCAGTGGAAACGGTTTCAGATGATAGGGCCATTTTACGTTTTAAAAATTTTCAAAATACCCTCCTCCAAAGCAATAAAATCTCTTTGGATTTTGAAGCGAAGCTAGTGGAAGTGAACATTCTTTAATTTCCAAATCGAATCAACGAACATCGAACCAATGAAGTCTCTTATACTAACGCTCAAAGAGACAGTTCTAACACAGTGTAGTAGTTAGAAATCTTCGAAAAGCTGGATAAGGATGAGTTCAGCTTTGAGACACTGACCAAATTAATTTAAACCGCTAATGGCTCTATTTCTCGTTTGAGAAATACTCATTACCCAATGTTATTCTCTGCAGAGGATCGTCTCGCGATTAAAAATAAAAAAATATGCTGGGTTTATAAGGGGGAGTTTGAAGAGGGGGCTAAGGAGAAAGGGACTAGGGGGAAAAGAGGAGGGAAGGGGAAAGTCAGAGACCACAATCACTTTTAACAGGAAATATCATCTGGGGGTAGTAATTTTAGAGGGGTAGCACATCAATCATGCAAAGTGAATGTAAGCCAGCAATTTTTTATTCTGGTTTTCATTCACAATGCAAATTATGATTTAAAATTTATTTTACCGACTTTGGCAGGTATTCACAGGGAGGCTGGGGGAGTAGATAGTCCATGGGTAAACAGTTCATTTACCTATAACATCATCCCCGAATCAGCTGAGAAGTTAGTGCTTCTGGAGTTGAAATGGCAGGTAGTGAATAATAGGCATACCTGCCTGAATAAAATCAGGTTTTAATATTCATTTAGTGTTTTGCCCAAGGCATTGAGTCAATTGATTCAAGTGCAGAAAAGTGACAATTTTTATAGTTTTCCCCGGCTTAAACAGCACTTTCCGGACATTGAAATGTATGACCTATTGACATATAAAGGTGTATATGCATCAGACTATTGCTGTTCTGGCTTTTGCTTAAGCGAGGAGAAGCTACCTCCAATTAAAGCTTTCTATATTTCACTCACCAACATGGAATGCACTGCCGAGGAATGCGAATTTGCCAAGAAGGTCTGGGCTAAGGGTAATTTTAAAAATGTGTGGTATTATTGTAGACTGTACTTGACCAGTGACGTTTTAACTCTGTTAGATATTGTCTGTAAGAACAGAGGCCAAATCTATTCAGAGTTTGGACTAGATATAGGATATTATTTTTTCCCACTACATTTGGTTATGGACTTGATTTTAAAAATTAGTAGGGAAGAAATAGCTTTGATCAGTGATGTAGATCAACACCTTTTGTAGAAGGATCAATGAGGGGAGGGTATGTTTTTCATGGAGATCGCGTTCTAGCAACAGATCCAAGCGGACAAGACACTGGCGTAAAGTCAAATGCAGTTTTCCTTGACATGAACTTGTTATATTCATCGGCAATGTCTCATTACTCTTTGCCGTGTGGAAACTATAAATGGCTTGAGATTCCTTGTGAGTTCCCCGAAATTCACACCGCTGAGTACAATGGGCCACAAGGATGGTTCTTTGAAATTGATGGTCACATTCCGTTGACGCTTCATGATTCTGTCAAAGATTTTGTTTTCCCCTGGATCAATCGACCAGTGACAAAGGACTCACAGAGTCCATACAATCGACCATTGGTTGAGGATATGGGGATGCACTGGACCCCCTCCAAGCAGAAACTGATTGCAGATCTGAACCCTAAATATAACATCGTTGTTCACCATGTGCTTTTGCGCTGGATGGTGAACAATGGGTTTAAGATCACGAAAATACATAGGGTCCTGCAATTAAGTCAAAAACCTTATTTGAAGACGTTTATCGACACCTTTGTTGATAAACACTTTCGGGCAAACAGTAAAGTAGAAAAGGAAATGTACAAGGTAATTCTAAATTCAGACTTTGCCAAAATGTTTGAAAGCATACGGAACAGATCTCGTTGTGACGTCGTGACTGACCCCCAAGAATGTGCACGAATTATTGCGGACCCTAATTTTTCATCGTTCACGAGCATAGAGGCAAATATGGTTCTTCTACACAGGAAAAAGAGAAATGTGGTACTGAACAAGAATATAGCAGGAGGTAGGTCAGTACTTGAAATTTCTAAAAAGCTCATGTTGTCGTTTTTTACAATGTGTGCAAGGTACAATGGCCAAGGAAGGGGGAGGCTCAAGTGTACTACGGGGATACAGATTCTCTGCTGTTAAAAGTAAAAATCGGGGATTTATTAGGAGATATAGAAAATGGGGAACACATTTCACTAACTGGAATCCGTCCCTCTACCCCGAGTTGGTGAAATGTCAGGTCCCCAATCAGTTACTCATATTAAAATCAGAGACGGGGAGTGATTTGATATCCAATGGGGTGTTCCCGAATCCTAAAGTTTATTGCGTAGAAACTCACAACAAAGATGTAAAACAGGCGTGTAAAGGGGTGCCTAAACATTTTGTACAGAACAATTTCAACATGAGTGTCTACAGAAAGTGTGTAGAGAGTAGCCTAGTGCCGAGAGCACAAGTGCTTGCAATTCGCTCTCTGCAGTATAAAAATTATACTGTTAGAGTTGGAAAGAATGCAATGTCGTGTATATCCGACAAAGTCTTTGTGCTCGAGAAAGGTGTAAATCTACTCCCCCATGGCCACTATTGAATTTCAGGTCGGGTTGAATGTGTAGACTATCGCAATCAACTTGGTCTGGATAAATTAACCTAACTCAAACCTGATAAATTAACCTAACCTAACCTTTCATGAATTAACTTAAATGTTCAAACCTAACCCAACCTTTCATGAATTAACTTAAATGCTCAAACCTAACCAAATCTGCAGCAGCGGCGGCGACTATTGTATACAGTTTTTCCATAGCGACCCCCGGAGGGGTGGGGGGTTCCGCCTGCGGCCGGCCTTCGACCCGCGGTTCCCGGGGGGGGGGGGGTACCACCCACGTCCGGCCTTCGGCCCGCGGCTCCCGGGGGTGGGGGTCCCGCCTGCGGCCGGCCTTTGGCCCGCGGCTCCCGGGGTGGGGGGGTCCCGCCCGCGGCAGGCCTTCGGCCCGGAGGGGTTGAGGGTATCTTTTAAATTCTTAGTGTTCAACTGTGCTATTTTAAGTTGTTTCTTTGTCAATAAGTGTTACTGTACAAATAGTGCTATTGTACAAAAATGTGTGTGTACAATTACTGTTGGTGTTCTTGATGAACAAAAAGTGTTTTTATGACAATAAATGTTGTTGTACATATAGTGTGTGTTGTTCTTGTTGAACAAATGTTTTTGATAATAAATGTTGTTGTTGTTGTTAATAAATAGAGTTGTTGTTCTTGTTGTACAAAAAAAAGTGAAAAAAAGTGATTTTGACTGTAAATATTGTTGTTGTTGTTGTTCTTGTTGAACAATTGTTTTTGTTCAATAAATGTTCTTGTTGAACAGAAAAGTGTTTTTATGTTAATAAATGAATGAAATATTGTTTTTCTTGTTCTTGTTGAACAAGTGTTTTTATTCAATAAATGTTCTTGTTGCACAAGTATTTTTATGTTAATAAATGAATGAAGTAGTATTTTTGTTGTTCTAGTTAATGTACATAGATCTATAGGAAAATTATTACTACTTATTCATTGGACATGTATGGTTTACAGTTAGTTGTAGTCTGAATGTTGTAAACAGCCGTATGTATCAATTTAAAACACCATTCAGATCGTTTCTGTGTGGCCCATCAATGTCTGGGAAAACGAAACTTTTAGCAAAAATAATTCAAAATTGTAATAAAATGTTTTTGGAAAAACCAAAGAAAATTTATTATTGCTATAGCATTTGGCAGGAATCCTACGAACAAATAAAAGCTATTGTCACACCCATGCCAATACATTTAATAAGGGGACTTGATGTTGTCAATAGTATTGAACCAAACTCATGGCTGATTATTAATGATTTAGCTGAATCAATTGAACAGTTCTCACAGGAAATGCTACAGCTGTTTACCGTTAGCTCTCTTCATGAACACATTTCCACAACCCTAGTTCTACACAATCTGTTTCATCAGGGCAAATGTATGAGAACCCTTGCTTTGAACTGCACCATCTATATTATCTACCGTGTTGTTCGTGATTCTAGCTCGCAAATAACTCTCAATAAGCAAATATATCTGGGTGCTACCAAATTTCTGCTGTCAGCGTACACTCAGGCGACAAATAAGCCCTACGGGTACATTTTGCTAGATCTTAATCAGAGCACACCCGAGGATCTACATGTAGTCACAGATATTTTCGACAAGGAAATTACTGAATATCTTCCGTTGAACAGTAGAAAAAGCTATTAGTTGCCATTATGACACTGAAGAAACCACATGAACAACGGCATTTATTTTCCGTTTTAGGCACTTCAAAACCCACACTCAGGAAGGCTATACTCAAACATGGTGTTGACAATGATTTCATTAATCTAATATCTGAACTTTGTTTAAATTTAACTGAGGGCAATGTACACTTGCCAGAAGGTGTTAGACAACAGACAAAGCAATATCGTTCCACTGTACGTGCCTTGGCTTGCAAAAACCACGGAAAATTTTTGAAAGAAGACATCTCCATTAAGTGGGCGGTAGCTTTTTTACACTTTTACTGCCAATAATTGCAGGACTTAAAAACAGTTTTCTCTGGAGAATGGCTAAACCCTATAAATTAACGCCATTCGAAATTGTCCTCTCGCCCGTGGAACATTTTGAAGACAATCTAAGCAAATTCATTAATGATGAGAGTATTGCCGATGATAAAAAGCTAGTTTTACTTCAAGATGCATTGCAACGTGTGGACAAACATAGACCTTATCGTGAGAGACCCGCCGTCACCGTCACAGATCCCCACAAACAGGAAACATCACCAGATTCAGCACAATAAAATAAAAAAAAATTTAATTCCATAGTGACTTCAATTGGAAACCTAGCGCCAGTGACCTATCGAGAAACGAGTAAAAGAGTATTAGCATATCTCATGTTGGAAACTGGTGGTGATCATCAAGTTCAAGTGGACAGCATAGGGAAAGTTCAAGTTGACAGCATAGTTGATTTAATTTGTGATATGGTGACGAATCGTAAAGGACTTTTTCATATGACAATAATCTATATTCCTTTCTAAATGCATCAAACTTCCCCAAAAGTCTTTTTGGGAATAAGCAAATTCTGAAGAAACTAAGAGAATATAGTCCTCCAACAACACCAACACCACCGTTTAAAAAAGAAGAAGATTCAGAAACTAAGATATTTTATAACACCAGTGGATAGTCAAAAGCGAAGACGGATTAAATCACCCTCCAGTGTGCAAAAGGGGAATGGACATTGCACTACGCCTTCGTGTTCAAAATGGAGTAAATTCTAAAGCACTTGTACGTAAAAATTGGTGAATCAGAAAGTCTAAGTTCTCTCACAACATCTTCTAAAGCTTCCACTAACAAAGACGGGAGCACATTAAAAAAGTAAAAGAGTATCTAGCGAATTAACCAAGCTCCACACTGCATTAGATTCAAAGGCTTCGTGGCAAACAATTTGACAAACTAAAGCCTTTTTCCCTCTGCATATAATGCAAACAGATCTTTTAACTTTAGACACGATTCAACGTTGTCACAATGCACCCTACAAATATATTCTAGTGGCAATCAGTGTCTTTAGTCGCTATGCCTATGTCATTCCATTGCAATCAAAGAAATGTGTTGAAGTTGCTCATGCTTTACAAAGTATTCTTGAACAGGATTGCTATAGAAAAATTCAATCGGATCGCAGTAGCGAATTTGTTAATCCTTATGTGCAAAAGGTTCTATTGAAATAGAATACAAAACTCTATCATAGTCACAGCCCGATAAAGGCTGCATTGGCTGAAAGATTGATAAGAACGATTTGTCTATTAATTTCAAGATATTGTACGCTGTAAAATACTGCTGCTTTTATTCACGATTTAGATAAAATCATGCAAATATGTAACCATCCACCACATCGATCTCTTTCCTACTCAAGCACACGGGAAGTTCATTGCAGTGAAAATACATTTGATGCTTTTCTAAAGCAATATTCCAATGGCAATGAGAAGAAAAGAATAAACTCAATGTTGGTGATACTTTTCAAATTAATAGAACCACCAATATTTTTGAAAAGGGGAATTATTTATGGAGCACTGAACTTTTTATAGTTTCCAAAATCCTAGACACTACACCCACGACATATCTACTGCGAGACACCAAAGATGATTTGATTCTCGGTGGTTCTTAGGAATATGAAATGCAAAAAGTTAGAAACACTAGAGAATTTTATCAAATTGAAAAGATATTAAAGAGTCATACTCGCAGGGGCAAGAGACAGTTGCTTGTTGGCTGGCTAGGATACAACTCTGATTTTGATTCTTGGGTCAGTGTTGAAAATATTGACAATGCCCAATGATTTTTATGTGACTTTCATGTCCAATGTTTTTGATCCTCTCAAGAATAGAACAAGTGATTTTTGGACGAAACTGTCCCCCACCATCAAATTCAACGATGGAAAGTATGAAGTGGCTCTTGTCGACTGTATTCTCAAAAATAAATATGACATCCTGAGAAAAGATCGCAAATATGAAATAAAGATCAGACCCTATGATTGGCCGCCACCCTCAGGTGATCAAGAACAAATTTAAAAGATCAATTGGATTAATTATCCATATATTGAATTACCCCATGAAGAACTAACCTGTATGAATGATTTATGTCGTTCTATCAGTAAAAGAATTTCCACTCGTAAAAAAGAGCTTTTCGTTTCAACTATTCAAAGGAGGAGGGCAAAATCTACATTAGTTCACCCATTGCTGATGAAAAGGTTATTCTCAATCATAATCTAAAAGATGTTCTTGGCTTTAAGCTCAATATAGTCAATGGTAAAAGTGCTGGAAACGCTAATTTTATTTTTGCTGACTACCCGCCTCCCTTCTCCAAAGACACCTATGTATTTCTCTAAGCTTCATTTGAGGAAACATCTCAGGTTGGAAATAGCAATGTTCCCCTCCTACGAGTTCTTGAACGAAAAACCAATCAAGAACATATTCACTACTACAATATAAAGCATCTTCAGTATATCCCCGTAAACACTTCCTATTTGGAACTCTGTCAGTTAACACTACGAACTGAATTAGGTAATCCCCTAGCAATATCAAAAGGTTTGGCTGTGATTACATGCCATTTTTGACCCATCGTTCAACAACAAGATGTCTAATAGAAAAGTGGTATTCATTTGTCCTGATATTGACTTCTATATTGCCCTGGGTCACGCACCTTCACCGACTCATCCTTTATCAATGGCGATATTCCGTCAAAACTGGCCTCGGAATATGTCAAACGCGAGACTGCAATAGAATCATTGACTAGATGTTCACATAAATTTGAAAGGTTTGGACTTTTATCTTTTGTATTGAAAATACATGGAATCCCATTCTATTATCCATCTTTTGATAAAACACAAAGAACATTATATGAGTTGACAATGCAAACCCTGGACCCTAATTCACAACTATTTGAAAATGGTATAACCAAAGAAATGTTTTCTAAAACACATGGTATCATTTTATTGGATTTGTCTGGCACCCAGGATATGAATATAGTACGGACGGAGAGTGTGCGTTTAGAGTGTACATTTGCTGAACCGGTAGCTGAGCGTGTTGCACTAGTCTCGCTAAGTCAATTTGAAACCTATTGGGAAATCACTCCCGAAGGCAGTGTTCTACTAGACTTGGCAGCATGAACACCATTCAAATAATCAATGTATTTAATATGGACCCCTACATGTCCAGATACAGATCCTATAATCTGCCCTAGGATTTTCTTGGAAAAATTCAAAGTGCCAACAATACCCTAATTATTGTTAATAGCAATCCATTGACTGTGCAGACGGGTCATTGGTTGTGCATCTTTCAAACAATGAAGACGATTGAATTTTTTTATCCTCTTGGCCTACCCTATACATTCTATACTCCCCATATCAGCAACTATGTCGAGAAGAGTGAGAAAACTATTATTCAAAATCGGAAGAGAGTGCAGGATCTGATGACTAGAAGCTGTGGCTTCTATGCACTACTATATTTGGTGTTCCGATGTCGCGGCTATACGTACAAGCAGTTTCTCAACATTTGTGTGGACAATCCACGTCTGAAAGACTTTATGGTAGAAAATATCCTCTGAGACCTGTTTAATATTGATTTTAGTGCCCTACGAATAAAGTGCTTAAAAAATGTGTGTGAATTTGTTTATTAATAAATGAAAAATGTATATACAACAATGTCTTTATTCTTCACTTTATTTTTCTTCTTCTGCGGTGTATAGGCAACTGTCGTGAACCACTAATGCTGGTGAATCCTTTGGATTCACTGTATATTGATCTTGATTGGCTGCAAAGTCAGAGTCAAATTTTCTACAGTATAATGTAACTTCACTCTTGTCATATCTCTTTGTATAGTCAATGATACTATTTGCATTTATATTATGAAGTTCAAGAGTTTCAATCTGTCTATTTGAAGCAATATCACATACAGTGTTTTCAAATGGTTACTCACATTCGGTAACGTCCAAATAAAAATCACTTGGTTTATAGTCATAATAGGCAGTGTCGTCACAACGATGACATAGAAACCAAATTGTCTTTTTATCCTAATGTTTGAATTGTAGACCTGATTCTTTCTCCCAAATTAATTGAAAATTACGAAGATGCTAACCTCGTAAAAATAAACTAAACTTATGCTTGAGGTTCTTTTCGGTCCTACCGGGGTAAGTTTTCCCCCTCTGATAACATTTGTGAAAAGGTCAATTTGAACATAGATATCCTCTAGGGTGATAGTCACAAATTTTTTCAAGGAAAGAATTACAGTCTTTAATGTGTACTGCATGGCCTCTATGTAATTTACAAGGATTACACAATTTACACTTTTCATTATAGTAATCATTAATAGTAAAAGTTTCACTTGATGTCCAACTGCTAAGAGTGTACATGCACAATGGACATGTATAGAACATTTTTTGGTTTCTGATGTCAACTCTCTTACAGCTAAAACAAAACTAATCCTTGTTCGATAAATTCAGAGAGAGGAATGGGAGAGGAGTAACTCTATGACGCTACCTCTTTCGAAGGGGGAGCCATCTGCATCGAATCTATGGCAATGTTTTCAAAAGTATATCCACGATATTATTGTGCTTTATTCCAATTAATATATCAATAAATTGAGTATAAGCGTTTGAGTCACATTGACACAGTTTCATACAATAGTCGAATGGGGGAGAATCAGTTTTCATTATATTGTCAATTGTTCCCTGTGAGAATATCTTTCGTTGAAGGGATAACTCGAGAAAATTATCTTCCAAAATCAAATATTTTCTCATAATCACAAGATTCAATCTAATTCTCTCTTTCTTAAATTTATTCACTTCTCAATCCAATCACTCTGACTGCTGACTCTAGACTTACCATGATTCGTTAGCCTAACATTCTAACAAAAAGAAAGGTAACAGTTTCGATTTCGAAACAATTTTATGGTATAATTACAACAATAATACTACACATGTACAATTAGCGATACAGTTTATTGTCTTCGATATGATTCACTAATGCACTTAAAGCACTTTGAAGTCTATTCACATGTGCTATATCAACTTTTGCAGCGAAGCATAATTGATCCTCCATTTTAAATTTGCTCAAGGATATCACATATCATGCATATACTTCATCCCATTCTTTAAGATTTATCCCCATTATAATTGAAGAAAGCAAAGCCCTGATCCTCTCGTAATTTTCACCGCAATGTTTGATGCTCTTGTATCATTGCTACCAACTCCACTATCAACTTCTAATAGTGTAAACATTACACTCATCATAATTACAAATATATCTTAATGAGTAAAGTCAAACTTTTCTCACTCCTTTAATTCTATTCACATACTAATAAAAAATATAGCATAAATCCTTTCCTTATATTCTCTGCAATCCTGTCCTACTAATATTTCAGACTCCCTGATTGGCTTATAAAGAGACACGTGATCTTGTCCCCTCTAGTCGATCTATACATTGCCCCGTTAGAATTCAGTGCGCATGTGCAAACTTCGTCCCGGAGACAATACACTTAGAAACAACAAATAAATAGACCTTGACAGAGGTGTCATTGACCCGTTAGTGGATGAATAATCCTTGAATAAATTATAACGTGTCAGCGTTAGACTCTATTATAGATGGCAGCACAGGTGTTCTCGTAGGAGTAATACCGGGCTCCCTACTAAAAACTTAACATAAGTGCTATAACAGAACAGTACCGATCCATTACTGGGAAAAGGGGATATGTTTTATCCCTTGTCTCCAAAAGTGTATGTGTATTAAAGTGAAACTTCAGAGAAATGTTGGGAGGGATATTGACCACAATTAAAACAATTTATGTGCATGCTGGTTGTCATTATCGCGTATCAGCAATATCTAAGGAGTGGTCTAAGAATGTATTTACGATTTCGATTATACGATATTTTGATTTGATTTCGATATATATGAGTTTGATTTCGATTAATTTGATTAATTGTTATGAATACAAATTTATGGGATTTCCAAAAATAGCCTGAAAACTCTCACAAATGATTTTCGAAATTAAACAACAAGCAAAATCACTCTTTCTTCTACTGCATCTTTTTTTTTGTCACATTAACAAGGAACTGGAAAAACATAAAGAACTGTTTCAGGGCTCAATTGAAAGAAAGATGCAATATCTAGCGGCTTTTGAAATTAACAAAAGATATCATTGTAATAAAATTAATTTTTGACTTGCCCACAGAATTCCTGGAAGTTTCGCCTTAATACCCTCATCTTTCGGGACCCATAAAAAGTTAAGCCCTCTTCCTTTTCCTAGTGATAAATCCTTCTTGACAACAAGGAGCATCTTGTATATTACAACATTCTTGCCCCGGGGCTGTGGGGGCTTAGCATCCCTGGAGGTACAGCTATTAGACTTTTTGACCTTTTCAAATATTGATATGTGTTTTGGGGAGAAGGGATTTAAAAAGACAAGGGAAGACAGACTTGTTGCCTTCTAATCACTCTTCGGCATACCCTGAAAGTTTCAATTTAGTACACTCTGCCTTTTAGTAGGGAGCCAGGTATTACTCCTACGAGAACACATGTGCTACCATCTATAATTGAGTCTAATGCTGACAGGTTATAATTTATTCAAGGATTATTGATCCACTAACGGGTCAATGACACCTCTTTCAAGGTCGATTTATTTGTTGTTTCTAAGTGTATTGACTCCGGGACGAAGTTTGCACATGCGCAGTGAATTCTAACGGGGCAATGTATTGATCGACTAGAGAGAAAAAGATCCCGTGTCTCTTTCTAAGCCAATCAGGGAGTCGGAAATATTAGCATGACAGGATTGCAGAGAATATAAGGAAAGGATTTTTGCTATAGTTTTTATTAGCGTGTGAATATAATTAAAGGAGTGAGAACAGTTTGACTTTACTCATCAGAATTTATTTGTAATAATAATGAGTGGAATGTTTAAACTATTAGAAGTTGATAGTGGAGTTGGTAGCAATGATACAAGAGCATCAAACATTGCGGTGAAAATCACGAGAGGATCACGGCTTTGTCTGGAATGGGATGAAGTATATGCATGATATGCGATATCATAGACTAAATTTTAAACTAAAGATCAATTAAGCTTGTCAGCAAAAGTTGATATAGCACTTTTGTATGCACTTAAAAGGGCTTTTAGTGCATTAGTGAAGCACATCGAAGACAATAAGCTGAATCGGTGAATCTCTATGTGTATTATTATTGCTTTAATTATACAATAAAATGGTTTCGAAATCGAAAATGGTGTGTACATTAGGCCGCGGATGGACTACACAAATTAGAATGAGAGCATCTAGCTCGAGTTGGAGACGCAAGGTCCCCAATCAATTACTAATTTTAAACTCGGAGACAAGTAGTAATTTAACATCCAATAGGTTGTTCCCCGTTTTAAAGGTATACTGCATGGAAACACGGAATAAGGATGTAAGACAAGGGGGGAAAGGGATGCCTACACACTTTTTAAATAGTACTTTCAACATTAGTGTCCACACAAAATGTGCGGACTGCTGTCTAGTGCCAAGAGCAAAAGAAAGGGGAAATCGCTCTCTACAATATAAGAAATATACTGTTAGAGTGGAAAAAATACCATGTCTTGCATATCTGACAATGTCTATGTACCCGAGAATGGTGTAAAGGTAGTCTCCCATGGCCTCTACCGTATTTCAGATTGAGTTGAATGATGGACTATCGAAAACAACTCGTTCTTTATAAATTAACTTAAATTCAAAAATAGTACTTGGTGGGTGGGGGACAACAACAATTTCTCAATATAATCTTCATTCCATTGCCATCATCGTCATCATTTAACTTTTACTGCAGCTGCTATTGTATACAGTTTGTTTTCCCGCCGCAGCGGGCCGCGCTTTTCACTCCCGCCCGCGGCCGGCCTTCGGCCCCGGGGATGGGGAGTCCCGCCAACGGCCGGCCCAGTCTTTGGCCCCGGAGGGGGGGGGCTTGGGGGGTTCTCATCTTTTAAATGTTGTAAATAATGTTATCTCATATTTTAGTCTACAAATGTGCTCACCTGTGCTGCTATTGCTGTTCTTGCTGTATTTGAAGTTGTTGTTTTTTTTATAATAAATGAAAAATAATAAATTGTTCTTATGCTATTATTGCTGTTGTTGTTGTTCAAAAAGTGTTGTTCATAAAAGCAAAAAATATGTTTTTGTTGTTCTTGTTGCTATTGAATAACGTACTAGGTAGATCCAAGGGAAAATTGTTATTATTTATTCATTAGACAAGTATGGTTTACAGTTAGTTTTAGTCCAACTTTTGTCAACAGCAGCAGCAGTATGTATCAATTCAAAACACCATTCAGATCGTTTCTCTATGGCCCTTCAATGTCAGAGAAAACGACACTTTTAGCTAAAATAATTAAAAATTGTAATAAAATGTTGTTGGAAAAACAAAAGGAAATTTACTATTGCTATAGTATTTGGCAGGAGTCCTACGATCAAATAAAAGCTAATGCCACTGATACATCCATGCCAATACAATTCATACGGGAACTTGATGTTTTCAAAAGTATTGAGCCAAACTCATGGCTGATTATTGATGATTTAGCTGAATCGATTGAACAGTTTTCACAAGAAATGCTACAACTGTCTACTGTTTGCTCTGATCATGAACACATTTCCATAACCCTAGTTCTATACAATCTGTTTCATCAGAGCAGGTGTATGAGGACCCTTGCTTTGAACTGCACCATCTATATTATCTACCTAGTATTTCGTGATTCAAGTTCTCTAATAACTCTCAATAAACAAATATATCCTGGTGCCCCCAAATTTCTAATGTCATCGTACATTCATGCGACACATAAGCCCTAAGGATACATTTTGCCTTATCTTAATCAGAATACACCCGAAGATCTGAGTGTAGTCACTGATATTTCCGACAATAAAATTAATGTATATCTTCCGGTGAACAGTAGAAAGGGTTATTAGTTGCCATCATGAAACTGATACTACACGAAAATAGAAACTTATTTTCAGTTATAAGCACTTCAAACCCCCCCCCCCTCAGGAAGGCCAGACTCAAACATTGTGTTGGCAAAGAATTTATTAATCTAATATCTGAACTTTGTTTAAATTTAACTGAGGGCAATGTACATTTGCCAGAAGGTTCCACTGTACTCGCCTTGGCTTCCAAAAACAAAGGAAACGATTTAAAAAGGAAACGTCTCCTTCAAGCGGGCGGTAGCTTTTTTACACTTTTACTACCAATAATTGCTGGACTTGTAAATAGTTTTCTCTAGATGACTAAACCCTATAAATTGACTCTAATAGAACTTGTCCTTTCACCAATTGAACACTTTAAGGACTATCTAAGCAAATTCATTAATTATGAAAATATTACCGATGATAAAAAGTTAGTTTTACTCCAAGATGCACTGCGTCGCGTGGACAAACATAGACCTTATCGTGAGAGACCCGCCGCCGTTGCCTTCTCATATCGCAACCCCCACCCCCCAAACAGGAAATATCACCTCAAGATTCTGCAGCAGCAGCAACCGAATAAAATGAAATAGTCTTGGATTCAATATTGACGTAGTTTGGAATCCTATTACCATTGATTTATCAAGAACTTGATTAATTAATACTAGCTTAGATCACTCTCAAGAGTGGTGGAGATGAAAATTTTCGGGTTAAAAGCACTTAAAAACGAAAAATATTTGAGGGAAAAATTTATAATCTACTCGATTTAATTTGTGATACGGTTACAAATTTTAAAGGACTCTTATCATATGACAGTAATCTTTACAACCTTCTAAATTGTTCAAACTTCCTCAGCAGTCTTATTGGCAATAAGCAAAGTCAAAAAATATTCGGAGAATATAAAAGAGGTGTCAGCCCTCTAACAACACCATTCAAAAAAGAAGAAGAAGATTTTAAATCAATCTTGTAAAATACTAGCACTCCTAGCAGCAGCAGCAGCAATGATTTGACAACGCCAATTATGAAGGCTAGAAAAAAGCGAAGACGTATTGATATCTACTCGCCGTCAAAAGCACCACCCTCCAGTGTGCAAAAGGGTAGCGGGCATTACACTACGTGTTTGCGTTCAAAATGGATGAAGTTTTAAAACATGTCTATGAAAATATTGGTGAAGTGGGAAGTCTAAGATCCCCCACAACACTTTCTAAAGTTGCCTCTGCATATAATGCAAACCCTGCATTATATGCCCCTTTGCATATAATGCAAACAGATCTTTTAACTCTAGATGAGGTTCAAATACTTCACAATAAATCCTACAAATACATTATAGCTTCAATCAGTGTCTTTAGTCGCTATGCATATGACGTTCCAGTCCAAACAAAGAGAGGTGTTGAAGTTGCTCAGGCCTTAGAAAGTATTCTTGAACATGATCGCTATGGAAAAATTCAAAGTGACCGCGGTAGCGAATTTGTTAATCCTCATATGCAAAAGGTTCTATTGAAATATAATACAAAACTCTATCATAGTCACAGTCCGATAAAGGCTGCATTGAATGAACGATTGATAAGAACGATTTGTCTATTAATTTCGAAATATTGTACACTGAAAAATACTGCTGCTTTTATTCATGATTTAGATAAAATCATGCAAATATATAACCAACGACCACATCGATCTCTGTCCAGTGCTAGCCCTCAGGAAGTTCATTGCAGTGAAAATACATTTGACACTTTTCTTAAACAATAATCCAGTGAAAAAAAATTGTGAAGAAAAAATTCAATGTTGGCAATACTGTTCGAATTAATAGAACCACTAATATTTATGAAAAGGAAAATTATTTAAGGAGCACTGAACTTTTTAAAGTGTCCAAAATCCTACACACCGAACCCACGACATATCGTCTGTGAGACACCAAAGATGATGAGATCCTCGGCGGTTTTTATGAATATGAACTACAAAAAATTAGAAACAGTGGTGAAATGTATCAAATTGAAAAGACCTTAAAGAGCAGCGCTCGCTGGGACAACAGACAGTTGGTTGTTCCTTGACAAGGATGCAACTTTGATTTTAATTCTTAGTTTGCAGTTGAAGACATTACCAATTTACATTGAATTCTATGTGACATTCATTTCCAATATCTCCGATCCTCTCTACAATGATTCGAATAAAACAAGTGATTTTTGGAGGAAATTCTCTCCCAATATCAGATACGACAGCACGTATGAAGTGACTCTTATCGACTGTATTCTCAAAAATACCTGTGATATCCTGAGAAAGGATCGCAAATATGATATAAAATTAGACCCTATGATTGACCGCCACCACCCGATAGCGAACAGCATAAAGTTCAAATGATCAATTGGATGGATTATCCATATGTTGAATTACCATACAATGAACTCACTTGTATGAATGATTTCTTTCGTACTATCAATAAAAGAGTATTCGCTCGTAAAAAAGGAGCCTTTCATTTCAACTATACAAAGGAACAGGGCAAGATCTACATTAGTTCACCTATTGCCAGTGAAAAGGTTATTCTCAATAATAATCTAAAAGATGTTCTTGGCTTTAAACTCAATATAATCAATGGTAAAAGTGCTGGAAACACTAATTTTATTATTGCTGACTACCCACCAGCCTTCTCCACGGACACTTGTATATTTCTATATGATTCATTTGTTGAAGATCAAGAGTTGGCAATGGCAATGACCCCTCCTACGAGTTTTTGAACGAAAAACCAATCAAGATCATATTCATCATTACAATATAAAGTATCTTCAGTATATCCCCGTAATCACTTCCTATTTAGAACTCTGCCAGTTAGCACTAAGAACTGAATTAGGTGATCCCCTAGCTATATCAAAAGGTGTGGCTGTGATTACATGCCATTTTCGACCCATCGTTGTCGGTGTTCAAAACAAACAAGATGTCTAATAGAAAAGTGGTATTCATTTGTCCTTATATTGACTGCTATGTTAATACTCTTGGCCCAAGACAACTGGGCAATGGAACGGACTGTTACAAAGGTCTTTCATCAATGTCTGGCTATGGTCTTGGCAGCAGGTTTCCTAAGCTGTTTCGCTCTGCACTACCTCTGGCTAAAAATATATTGTACCGGCTGCGACAGATTTTGCATCCTCTACAGTATACGATTGTGGCTCTAGCAAGGATTTAAAAAAAGTGCTTGGGACAATCTTAAGTGATATGCCGGGGCGAACAATTGAAACCTCGAAAAAGTAGAAGAGGCTTAAAAATGTTGAGAAAAAGTGCATCATTCATTAGTTTCTTCTTTGGTCAGAAACAACAGAAATCACCCCTGTCAGAGAAAGGAATGGAAAAGACTACACGCACAATAAACAGAAGAAGAAGCCCCAGGATGAGAATTGTTAGATCGAAACTGGGTTTCTTTTCATAGACTGAACAATGGCACATCTACCGCATAAGGATTCTCATCCTTCAATTAATTTATCTTTAAATCTATTCAATGCAGAAAATTTTGATGTGAGTGTAAAACATGGATGCTATGAACAATTTTATCCTCAACAACCGCTCTCCGATAATATCCACTTTCAAATTTATTACAATAAGGAGTAACTTATGGACTTGTCTTTGGCATTTATAGATTCACATATGATAGTCAAGAAATTCGACAATGAAATGTCAATTTTTGATGATGAAATGTCCTAAGAAAATTGTATATTACATAATTTGTTTCGTAAAATCAGTGTCTACATAAATGGCACTTTGGTGAGCACAAGCGACAATCTCTCAAATTATACAAGCTATATACAGTTCATGTTGGTAACACCCAAGTCATACAAGGAATTGAGAGGCACCTAAAATGGATATGAATATATTACTGATAATAATAGTACAGATGCACTTAAAAATGCCACAACTAGTGAATTACATATAGTTGCAAAAATATATCATGAGATATTTAATATACCCCAATGGTTACCACCAGATATTAAAGTGGACATAAAATTGACGCTTGCTCCATCCAATTTCATTTTACGAAAGGAACTTCCTGCAAATCCTGATGTAACTCTCTCTCTCACCTCGGCAATGCTACATATACGAAAGCAGCAGGTTATGAGTTCTGTTGCTTTGGCAGTGGAAATACTGAGAGCCAGTGGAAATAATATTAAACTACTTGTTCTTCATACAATCACCAATCAACGTCATATTGCCACAGGCTCTCGCAAATTCACGGACTCATCCTTTATCAGTGGCGAAATTCCATCAAAATTAGCATTGACATTTGTAAAAAGCACTATTGCAAAAGTATCGTGGACTGGCTGCCCATATAAATTGTTTGGGCTATCATCTCTTGTCTGCAAAGTAAATGGAATCCCACTCTACAATCCATCTTTTGATAAATCCCATAGGACACTGTATGAGTTGACAATGCAAACCCTGGATCATGATTCACAACTATTTGAAAATGGTATAACCGAAGAAATGTTCGCTAAAACACATGGTATCATTGTACTAGACGTGTCTGTCCCTCAAGATATGAGTATAGTACGAACGGGGAGTGTGCGTTTAGAGTGTACATTTGCCGACCCATTACCTGAGAGCATCGCACTAATCTCATTAAATCAATTTAAACCCTATTGGGAAATCACTCCCAAAGGCAGTTTCCTACTAGACCTTGCAACATGAACACCTGTCAAATAATCAATGTATTTAATATGTGCCCCTACATGTCCAAATACAGATCCTATTGTCTACCATCGCAATTTCTAGGAAAAGTTCAAATTACAAAAAATACCCTAATTATCTTTAATACTTTTCGTCGAGTGTGAAAACTGGTCAGTGACTGTTCGCCTTTCAGACAATGAAGATGATTGCATTTTTTGATCCTCTCGGCCTACCCTATACATTCTACACTCCACACATCAACAACTATATTCAAAGCAGTGGAAAAACTACTATTCAAAATCGGAAGAGAGTGCAGGATCTGACAACTAAAAGTTGCGGGTTCCATGCGCTACTATATTTCTTGTTCAGATGTCACAGCTATACGTACAAGCAGTTTCTCAACATTTACGTAGATAATCTACGTCTGACCGACTTTATGGTTGAAAATATCCTCTCAGACCTGTAAAGTATTGATTTTAGTGCCCTGCAAGAAAAGTGCTTAAAAATGTATATGAATTTGTTTATTATTAAAAAAAATGTATATACACAACAACAGTGTCTTTATTCTACACTTTAGATTTCTTCTTTCTCGGTGTATAGGCAACTGTCGAGAACCACTAATGCTGGTAGATCATTTGAATTCACTGTACATTGATCTTGATTGGCTGCAAGTCAGGGTCACATTTTCTACAGTACAGTGTAACTTCACTCTTGTCGTATCTCTTTGTATAGTCAATGATACTATTTGCATTCATATAGTGAAATTCACGTGTTTCAATCTGTCTATTTAAGCAATATCACATACAGTGTTTTCAAGTGGTGAATCACACTCGGTAACTGCCAAATAAAAATATCTAGGTTTATAGTCATAATAGGCAGTGTTGTTACAACGAAGACGTAGAAACCAAATTGTCTTGTTACCCCAACAGTTGAATTGTAGACCTGATTCTTCCTCCCAAAATAATTTATAACCACGACGATACCAATCTCGTAGAAATAAACTAAAATTATGTTTGGGGTTCTTTCCAATCATACCAGGATAAGTATATTTAATTTATATTTAATTTTCTTCAAAGCATCATAGCTTTGAAACAGCCAAAAGCAAAATCTTAGTTTTCAGGAATGAATATATCTAAAATAGCTCCAGGGGAAGGTTTTCTCCGAACGAGAAAAATGAAGCAGTTTATGGCCAGGAAAAAAAGAAAATACAAATGTGGTGAAGTTGAATGGAGATTTTGGGGGTCAAAGTGGATGTTAAGACCATGCCTTCAAATTGCTCACAGAAACTCATATCTCTTATTCATCTGTATTTGCTTAAAACTATCGAATGTTTAATTTAAGTGTTTTGAAAGCTAGTGGTGAATAAAACACCTGTAATTTTCGACTGAATGAATTTTTGCACTCTAAAATTCTTTCAATTAATTACTAGTTAAATTTTAGTGTAAAGAGTTGTGGTTGAGGAGGTGCCAGCCCTCCTCATATATAGGATAATATCTTTTGTTTTCAATTTTTAATGAACCTGAGATTATCAAATGAGTAAGGTTAAAACATTTACCATTATTTTTCTTTAAATAATCAGAGAGACAGGAAATATCTCATTAAAGATTTTGGAGCTTCACTGCAAGAGGCGGGAGATATCCACCTCTTTTTCTTCGAAGCTCTTCAAAAATCAAAATTATACTCATTTTAAAGCACCTTTACCTCAGTGTTTCAATTTTCTATTTATTTTACACGAAATTCTTTTGATAAATTTATTTACTCTATTAGACACTAAAATTAGTCGCTGAGAAACTATTCAATTATGCTTTTAACGTGCTATAAAGTAAAAAAAGTTTTTCAATTACTGAAATTTTGTTTTTGTTTTGTTAAAGACAACTATTTTCAAGTGCATATTTCAAAAGAAACCTTTTTAAAATATTTATAAAAGCAACCAAATGCATAGATTTTTTATAGTAATTAAATAAAAAGCATGTTTTTTAAGTTGAAAGTTAGGAGCAGCATCAAAACATAAAAGCACAACCTATTGTCTATATGATGGGGGGGGGGGAGGTACCCCTTCTACAACCCTCTCTCTTTATACCATCGTCCTATAGTTCTTTAGAAATATTTCAAATTCAAAATATTTTCCCATTGAAAAAAAAATAACAATTGACCATGTTTAATATACATATACTGATATTTATTCCTTCAATTCTTAATATTTTTTTATTTAATAATGTCAAAAAAGTGAAAACATTTAAAACGTGTTTTGTTTTAAGTAAAGTGCAAATTGTGTTCTGGTCTTGAGAAGGCATGAGGGTTGTCACCCTTTCTTATGCTAATATTTTGTCGCGTTGAGTTTGGCTCGGCTATTTATTGTAGTTTCTGTTCGTTTTGGCTTTCATCTATTTATTGATGGTGGTTTGTGGTAGTTATACGCTTGGAAAATTATTTGACTCTATTTCTGCTGATTTTCGGTTTATAGTTTACTAAATTAACTTTAATTAATTAATAATAATAATAATTTATTTATTACCCACTATAAAAAACAAGTGGAGTGCATCAAGAAAAAAAAAGAAGAGCCAGCGCTGCCTAAGTAAAGAACGATGTGGGCACAATGTTTTTTTTTCTCCATACCCGGGCACTTCGTATCGAGGGAGTCGTCGTAGAAATTTCGAAAAGGGCTCATTCGATTGGAAATTGGAGCGGCTAGCACCCTTTTTATTAGTCCAAAGTGATTGGAGGGCAACTAACCCCCCCCCCCCAAAAAAAAAAAACATCATAGCGTAGTTGTTTTCCAGATACAAAATATATTTTTGAGGAGGACACTCCCTCACAACCCTCAGGGCAAGTGTTTTAAGTTATGCCATGGGGGCATATAAGGTTTTTGTAGAAGGAGTTGTTGTAGAAACTTCAAAACAGGCTAATTTGATTGGAAATTCAAAGGGCTAGTACCCTTTTTAATAGTAAAAAGTGATTGCAGGGCAACTAGCTCCCCCACGCCCATCATTCCCCAAAACACATCCAATCAAACTTTTGAGATAGCCATTTCGTTCAGCGTAGTTGATTTCCAGATAGAAAATATGTTTTTGAGGAGGACTCTTCCCCACAACCCTCAGGGCAAGGGTTTTAACTTATGCCCTGGGGGCATTTAAGGTTTTTCTAGAAGACGTTGTCGTAGAAACTTCAAAACAGGCTCATTCGATTGGAAAATCAAAGGGCTAGTAGCCTTTTTAATATTCGAAAGTGATTGGAGGGCAACTAGCCCCCCTAGCCCATCATTCCGCCAAACACATTTAATCAAAATTTTGAGATAGCCATTTTGTTCAGCGTAGTTGATTTCCAGTTAGAAAATATGTTTTTGAGGAGGACACTCCCCCACAACCCTCAAAAACTTCAAAACCGGCTCATTCGATTGGAAAATCAAAGGGATAGTACCCTTTTTAATAGTCGAAAGTGATTGGAGGGCAACTAGCCCCCCCCACGCCCAGCATTCCCCCAATTACATCCAATCAAAATTTTGAGATAGCCGTTTTTTAAGCGTAGTTGATTTCCAGATATAAAATCTGTTTTTGAGGAGGAGACTCCCCCACAACCCTCAGGGCAAGGGTTTTAAGTTATGACCTGGGGGCATATGAGGTTTTTATAGAAGGCATTATCGTAGAAACTTCAAAACAGGCTCATTCGATTGGAAATTCAAAGGGCTAGTGCCCTTTTTAATAGTAGAAAGTGATCGGAGGGCAACTAGTCCCCCCCACGCCCATCATTCCCCAAACACATCCAATCAAAATTTTAAGAGAGCCATTTTTTTCAATGTATTTTTTTTCCAGATAGAAAATATGTTTTTGAGGAGGACACTCCCTCACAACCCTCAGGGAAAGGGTTTTAAGTTATGGCCTGGGGGCATATAAGGTTTTTACAGAAAGTGTTGTCGTAGAAACTTAAAAACAGGCTCATTCGAATGGAAGTTCAAAGGGCTAGTATCGTTTTTAATAGTCAATGTGATTGGAGGGAACCTAGCCCCCCCCCCCACACCCTTCATTCCCCCAAACACATCCAATCCAAATTTTGGGATAGGTATTTTGTTCAGCGTAAATGATTTCCAGATAGAAAATATGTTTTTGAGGACACTCCCACACATCCCTCAGGGCAAGGGTTTTAAGTTATGCCCTGGGGGTATATAAGGTTTTTAGAGAAGGCGTTGTCGTAAAAACTTCAATGAAAGCTCATTCGTCTGGAAATTCAAAGGGCTAGTGCCCTTTCTAATAGTTGAAAGTGATTCGAGGGCAACTAGCCCCCTCCCCCACACCCATCATTCCCCCAAAGACAGCCAATAAAAATTTTTAGATAGCCAGTTTGTTCAGTGTAGTTGATTTCCAGATAGAAAATATGTTTTTAAGGAGGACAATCCCCCACAACCCTCAGGGCAAGGGTTATAAGTTATGCCCTGGAGGCATATAAGGTTTCTATTGAAATCTTTGTCATAGAAACTTGAAAAAGGGCTCATTCGATTTGAAATTCAAAGGACTAGTACCCTATTTAATAGTCGAAAGTGATTTGAGTCGAAAGTGATTTCGACTATTAAAAAGGGCACTAACCCTTTGAATTTCCAATCGAATGAGCCCTTTTGAAGTTTCTACGACAACGCTTTCAATAAAAGTTTATGTGCCCCCAGGGCATATCTTACTACCCTTGCACTGACGGCTCTGTGATCTTACTACCCTCTCACGCCCACCATTTTCCCAAACGCATCGAATTAAAATTTTGAGATATCCATTTTGTTCAACGTAGTTGAACGTTCTGGAAATTTTGTCTTTTAGGATGATAACCCCCTCAGAGCCGTCAGTGCAAGGGTAGTAAGATATGCCCTGGGGGAATATAAACTTTTTATTGAAAGCGTTGTCGTAGAAACTTCAAAAGGGCTCATTCGATTGGAAATTCAAAGGGCTAGTGCCCTTTTTAATAGTCGAAAGTTATTGGAGGGCAAACCGCCCCCCCCCCCGTGCCACGCCCATCATTCTCCAAACACATCCAATCAAAATTTTGAGATAGCCATTTTGGTCAGTGTAGTTGTTTTCCAGATAGAAAATATGTTTTTGAGGAGGACACTCCCTCACAACCCTCAGGGAAAGGGTTTTAAGTTATGGCCTGGGGGCATATAAGGGGTTTATAGAAAGCGTTGTCGTAGAAACTTCAAAACAGGCTCAATCGAATGGAAATTCAAAGGCCTAGTACCCTTTTTAATAGTCGAAAGTGATTGGAGGGAACCAAGCTCCCCCCCCCCACACCCTTAATTCCCCCAAACACAGCCAATCAAAATTTTGAGATCGCCATTTTGTTCAGCATAGTTGATTTCCAGGTAGAAAATATGTTTTTGAGGAGGACACTCCCCCACATCCCTCAGGGCAAGGGTTTTAAGTTATGGCCTGGAGGTATATAAGGTTTTTAAAGAAGGCTTTGTCGTAGAAACTTCAATAAAAGCTCATTCGACAAGAAATTCAAAGAGCTAGTGCCCTTTTTAATAGTCGAAAGTGATTGGAGGGAAACTAGGCCCCCCCCCAATCCATCATTCCCCCAAACATATCCAATAAAAATTTAAATAGCCATTTTGTTCAGGGTAGTTGATTTCCAGATGGAAAATATATTTTTGAGGAGGACACTCCCCCTCAGGGCAAGGATTATAAGCTATGCCCTGGGGACGTATGAGGTTTTTATTGAAATCTTTGTCGTAGAAACTTGAAAATGGACTAATTCGATTTGAAATTCAATGGGCTAGCGCCCTATTTAATAGTCGAAAGGGATTTGAGGGAAACTAACCCCCCTCTCACGCCCACCTTTTCCCCAAAAACATCCAATCATAATTTTTAGATAGCTATTTGGTTCAACGTAGTTGAAAGCTTTGGAAATTAGGTCTTTAAGGATGACAACCCCTCCCCCCACAGCCCTCAGGGCAAGGGTTGTAAGTTATGCCCTCGGGGCATATAAATTTTTTATTGAAATCGTTGTTGTAGAAACTTCAAAAGGGCTCGTTCAATTGGAAATTGAAAGGGCTAGTGCCTTTTTTAATAGTTGAAAGTGATTGCATAGTGACTAACGCCCCTCTCACGCCCACCATTTGCCCAAACACATCGAATTAAAATTTTGAGATATCCATTTTGTTCAACGTAGTTGAAAGTGCTGGAAATTTTGTCTTTTAGGATGATAACCCCCCTCAGAGCCCTCAGTGCAAGGGTTGTAAGATATGCCCTGGGGGCATATCAAGTTTTTATTGAAAGCGTTGTCGTAGAAACTTCAACAGGGCTCATTCGATTGGAAATTCAAAGGGCTAGTACCCTTTTTAATAGTCGAACGTGACTGGAGGGCAACTAGCCCCCCCCCCCCACGCCCATCATTCCCCCAAACACATCCAATCAAAATTTTGAGATTGCCATTTTGTTCAGCGTAGTTGTTTTCCAGATAGAAAATATGTTTTTGAGGAGGATATTCCCCCACAACCCTCAGGGCAAGGGTTTTAAGTTATGCCCTTGGGGCATATAAGGTTTTTATAGACGGCGTTGTACTAGAAACTTCAAAAAAGACTCATTCGATTGGAAATTCAAAGGGCTAGTAGCCTTTTTAATAGTCGAAACTGAATGGAGTGCAACTAGCCCCCCCCCCACGCCCATCATTCCCCCAAACACATCCAATCAAAATTTTGAGCTTGCCATTTTGTTCAGCGTAGTTGTTTTCCAGATAGAAAATATATTTTTGAGGGGGAAACTCCCTCACAACCCTCAGGGCAGCGGTTTTAAGTTATGCCCTTGGGGCATATAATGTTTTTATAGTAGGCGTTGTCGTAGAAACTTCAAAACAGGCTCATTCGATTGGAAATTCAAAGGGCTAGTTTTCTTTTTAATAGTCGAAAGTTATTGGAGGACAACTACCCCCTCCACCCAACACCCATCATTCCTCCAAACACATCCAATCAAAATTTTGAGATAGCCATTTTGTTCAGCGTAGTTGATTTCCAGATAGAAAATATGTTTTTGAGGAGGACACTCCCCCACAACCCTCAGGGCAAGGGTTTTAAGTTATGCCCTGGGGGCAAATAAGGTTTTTATTAACTAGGGCTATTAAAAAGGGCTAGTTGCCCTTTTTAATAATCGAAAGTTATTTGAGCGCAACTAGGCTCCCCACGCCCTTCGTTCCCCCAAACAAATCCAATGAAAATTTTGAGATACCCATTTTGTTCAGCGTAGTCGATTTCCAGATAGAAAATGTATTTTTGAGGAGGACACTCCCCCACATCCCTCAGAGCAAGGGTTTTAAGTTATGCCCTGGGGATATATAAGGTTTTTAAAGAAGGCATTGTCGTAGAAACTTCAATAAAAGCTCATTCGACTGGAAATTAAAAGGGCTAGTGCCCTTTTTAATAGTCGAAAGTGATTGGAGGGCACCTAGCCTCCTCCACACCTATCATTCCCCCAAACACATCCAATAAAAATTTTGAGATAGCCATTTTGTTCAGGGTAGTTGATTTCCAGATAGAAAACATATTTTTGATGAAGTCACTCCCCCACAACCCTCAGGGCAAGGATTATAAGTTATACCCTGGGGGCATATAAGGTTTTTATTCAAATCTGTGTCGTAGAAACTTGAAAAGAGGCATATCCGATTTGAAATTCAAAGGACTAGTATCCTTTTTAATAGTCGAAAGTGATCTGAAGGCAACTAAACCCCCTCTGACGCCCACCTTTTCCCCAAACACATCCAATCAAAATTTTTAGATAGCTATTTTATTCAACGTAGTTAAAAGTTTTAGAAATTAGGTCTTTAAGGATGACAACCCCTCCCCCCTCACAGCCCTCAGGGCAAGGGTTGTAAGTTATGCCCTGGAGCATATAAAGTTTTTATTGAAAGTGTTGTCGTAAAAACTTCAATAGGGCTCATTCAATTGGAAATTGAAAGGGCTAGTTCCTTTTTTAATAGTTGAAAGTGATTGGATAGTGACTAACGCCCCTCTCATGCCCACCATCTTCCAAAACACGTCGAATTAAAATTTTGAGATATCTATTTTATTCAACATACTTGAAAGTTCTGGAAATTTTGTCTTTTAGGAATGACGGGGTTTGTAAAAAGAAAAACATATAAACCACCATATACAGTATTCTTAAACGATTAGAAAGCTAACACTTGAAGGGCAGCACTATTGCGGGTATAAACTAAATACAGGACATCTGCCTCTGTATAGACTCTGATAGCCATTTTGTTCAGTGTTGTGGATTTCCAGATAGAAATTATTTTTTTGAGAAGGACACTCCCACACAGTCCTCAGGGCAAGGGTTGTAAGTTATGCCCTGGGGACATATAAGGTTTCTAATGGACACGCCATCGTAGAAACTACAAAAAGGGGCTCATTCAATTGGAAATTGAAATAGCTAGTGCTCTTTTTAATAGTCAAAAGTGATTGGAGGGCAACTAGCCCCCCCCCCCACACCCATCATTCCTCCAAACACATCCAATTAAGATCTCGAGATAGCTATTTTGTTCAGCGTAATTGATTTACTGATAGAAAGTATATTTTTGAGGAGGACAGTCCCCCACAACCCTTAGGGCAAGCGTTTTAAGTTATGCCCTGGGGGTATATAAGGTTTTTATAGAAGGCGTTGTCGTAGAAACTTCAAAACAGGCTCAATTGATTGGAAATTCAAAGGGCTAGTACCCTTTTTAATAGTCGAAAGTGATTGGAGGGCAACTAGCCCCCCCCCCTCCCTCACCCATCATTTTCTCAAACACATCACATCAAAAATTTGAGATAGCCATTTTGTTCAGCGTAGTTGAATTCCAGATAGAAAATATGTCTTGAGGAGGACACTCCCCCACAACCATCAGGGCAAGGGCTGTAAGCTATGCCCTGGGAGCATGTAAGGTTTTTATAGAAAGCGATGTTGTAAACACATCAAAAAGGGCTCAATTGAAAATTGAAAGGGCTAGTGCCCTTTTAATAGTCGAAAGCGATTGAAGGGCAGCTAACCCCCTCCGACCCCCACCATTTCCCCAAACACATCCAATCAAAATTTTGAGATATCCATTTTGTTCAACGTAGTCGAAAGTTCTTGAAGTTAGGTCTTTTAGGACGATACCCCATCAGAGCCCTCAGTGCAATGGTTGTAAGTTATGCCCTGGGGGCATATAATGTTTATATAGAAAATTGTTGTAGAAATGTCAAAAGGGGCTCATTTGATTGGAAATTGAAATCGCCCTTTTTAATAGTCGAAAGTGAGTGGAGAGTATTTACCCCCCCTCTCACGCCCACCATTTCCCCAAACACATTCAATCTAAGTTCAGAGATAGCCATTTTGTTAAACGTATTTGAAAGCTCTGGAAATTTTGTAGTTAAGGATGACAAACCCCACAGAGTCAAAAGGGCCAAGGTTGTAAGTTATGCCTTGGGGGCATATAAGGTTTTTAATGATAGAGTTGTCATAAAAACTTCAAAAGGGGCTCATTCAATTGAGGGTAACTAACCCCCCTCTCACGCCCAGCATTCACCCAAACACATCCAATCAAAATTTTCAGATAGCCATTCTGTTCAACGTAGCAGAAAGTTCTGGAAATTAGGTCTTTGAGGATGACAACCCTCCCCCCCCAAGCCCTCAGGGTTAGGGTTGTAAGTTATCCCCTGGGTGCATATAAGGTTTTTATTGAAAGCGTTGTCGTAGCAACTTCAAAAGGGCTCGCTTGATTGGAAATTGAAAGGGCTAGGACCTTTTTAATAGTTGAAAGTTATTGGCGAAAGACCAACGCCCCTCTCACTCGACCATTTTCCCAGACGCATCCAATCAAAATTTTGAGATAGCCATTTTGTTTAACGTAGTTGAAAGTTCTGGAAATTAGGTCTTAAAGGAGGACAACCACCCTCACTAGGGTAAGGGTAGTAATTTATACTCTGGGGGCATATAAGGTGTGTATTGGAAATTTTGCCATAAAAGATCAAAAAGCGCTCATTCGATTGGAAATCGAAAGGCCAAGTGCCGTTTTTAATAGTCGAAAGTGATTGGAAGGCTTGACATTTATATAGTAAAGATCGATGCGGATATAATTTTTTTTTGTTATTGTTGTTGTTGTTGTCGAAGGAGTTGTCGTAGGAACTTCGAAAAGGGCTCATTCGATTAAAAATAGAAAGGGCTGATGCCCTTTTTAATAGTCGAAAGTGATTGGAGGGAAACTAATCCCCCTACCACACCCACCCTCCCATTTGATTTATTGTTTAAAAACTAAATGTTGCCTTAAGATTTAATCAAAATGCACTGTGTTTATGCTAATTCCCAATAAGGCATCTCAGCAGTATCCCAAGAACAACTGAGGGTATTAGGCTATATTCAAACTTTCGGGGCTACTACTGCTCTTAAAATTTAACCAAATCAAAATAGCGTAAGTGTATCCAAGCTATCAAAGAAAGTAAACAGATTTTTGTGCGAATGGTATCAAGTTTTCCATTTCAGGTCAACTAGAGGAGGTATGAAACTAAATTAAACACTACTATTTGTTTCCAGATTTTTAAGAGGGTGTATGTTGTTAAAAATTGCTGAAAATTTTTCTCCAGCATACAAATAGCAGGCTAAAAAAAAACGAAAAGATTTAAAGTATTATTTATTTTTTTCTCTGAAAAGACTATGTCAATATAAAACGAACAGATACTAATTAAAAAAAAACTTTTTCCACAAAATAAGTTTTTCAAAGAAAAGTAAAGAACTCTATTAAACAAAAATGAGCAAAAATAAAATCAAATAATCTACTAAGCCCACAAGTCAGCATCGATAAATAAATGAAACCCGAAACGAACAAAAAGTACAATAAATAACCTTGTAAAATTCAAAACGAGCAGAAATTAACACAGTTGGGTTCAAAACCACTATGCTTTCCGAAGGCCAGAACATAATTTCTACTTTACTGAAAAAATTACAAATGAATGTGCATTGTCAGTTTAAAACACATATGCTGGTATTTAGTAATTAAAATGTTAGGATTATTTGATTTATTAAAGTTAGAAAAGTAAAAACATTATAAACTAAAGTTAGAAAAATGGTGTATGTTGTTAAAAATTGCTGAAAATTTTTCTCCAGCATACAAATAGCAGGCCAAACTATAAAGGTGCTATAAAGTCTTAAAAAACAAAAAGATTTAAAGTGATATTCTCTTTTTCCCTGAAAAGACTATGTCAATATAAAACGAACAGAAATTAATCAAAAAAACTTTTTCCACAAAATAAGTTTTTCAAAGAAAAGTAAATAACTCCATTAAACCAAAAATGAGCAAAAATAGAATCAAATTATCTACCAAGCACGAAACTACCACAAATCAGCATCAATAAATAAATAAAACCCAAAACGAACAGAAATTAAAATAAATAACCGATTCAAAGTCAAAACGAGCAGGAATTAACATAACTTGGGCGCTAAACACCTATGCCTTCCCAAGGCCAGAGCAAAATTTGCACTTTACTGAAAAAAATACAAATGAATGTGCATTGTCAGTTTAACATACATTTACTTATATTTAGTAATCAAAATGTTAAAATTATTTGATTTATTAAAGTTATAAAAGTAAAATTTTTTTCATTTTTTTCAGTAAAGTGCAAATCTGCTCCTAAGTTTCAGTTTAAAAAGCGTCTTTTACTATTTAATTACTTGAAAAACTCGTACTCCAAAAAAGATAGCTTGTTCTTGATTCTCTATACAATTGGCTGTTTTTATTCATATTTTAAAAAGGTTTTCTTTTTAACTATCCACTTAAACATAGTTGTGTTTAACCAAAGAAAATTTAAGTAATTGAGAAACTTTTTTTCAACTTTGTAGCACGTCATAAATATAATAAAATGGCTTTTTTGAGATTAATGTTAGTGTCTAATAGAATAGTTAAGTTTGTCAATTTGAATATTTTAGTGTCATTCAAATGAGGATAATCAAAACATATTTGGCTCTCAGTAATATGTAAAATTTGATCTGTAATTCGGAAGGCATGGGGGACAGTGTTGCCAGGTTGGGCTATTTCCCGCCAATTGGGCTTTAAAATTTTCAGCTTCGCGGGACAAGTTACTAAGAACCCGCGAGGTGGGTTTTTGGGCTATAATGTTTTAAATCTCGCTACTTTTGGTCTAGAAATTGAATTCACTTGAAACCAAAAAAATCATGTTTGGAAATTTTACCTGTTTGGTCATTTACCTTCTTTGTAGATTTGATCCACAATATAAATATAATGGGTCTTGACTGTGGTTATTCCCTTCTAATTTTTGGGTACCCCATCCCATATCTTCATCACCATTCCTTGAAAATAAAAGTATGTAGAACGTCTGCTCTACCGTCCCAATAAACATAATGTAAATGCATAATACCCTGACATCTTTTTTATGAACTTCATCTTCCGGCGTGTGAATGCTAGACGTAAGAAATACGAGTGAAAATTTGTTGAAAAATGTAATGAAATTTTACATTCTGAATGTTTCGGAATCACAACGAAATTAGCCAAGCAGACAGGGTGAGTTTTGTTAGTTTAAAAATTCAATCACGGAGTCTTGGAGTCAGACAGAAACTTACAGTTAATTTAGCTTAATTGTAACTGTACACAGAGCTGTTCATAGGATTGGTGGTGTCTGGGGAAAATACAAAATATTTTAATGATAAACGATAATGAAGAACAAGTATATACAGTCAGAATACTTCCGTCAGCAACAGTTACAACGAGTCAAAAACAAAAGAAAAGAGCAAAGAAACATATGGTTCGAAGAAAAGCTGTAGGAAGAATTAAAACTACTCAAAAACAAAAGGGGAAAATCAAAGGAATATGCGGCTGAAAGATATTCCACAGCGAGGGAGTATGTGGTTTAAGAATAAGCGGCAATGAGAATTACCTGCAAATGCGAGACAGTGAGCATCAGAACATGTAAACAATGGTTTTAACATTAGTAATTTCATATACAGAATAATTTTCTGTTCGTTTTAAGTTTTAATGTCGCTCCTTTGTTTCAGTTAAAAAAAAATTATTTTTTTATTCAATTTCTGAACGTTTTTGAATTAATGCAGCTTTGATTTTTGGTCACCATACATGAATAATTAAACAAAAGTTGAATATTAATTTTACTTATTTTGGCTGAATGGCTTTCTCAAAATTTTGTTCTGACGTAACTTATGAGTTAACTTACGTAACGAACTTCTATATTCGTATGTTTTTATTACGTATATTAGGTTGTTCGCCCCTCGTCAATACCTCGCTCTTTACTCTAAAGTTCAAATTTTGTTTGAATCACTAACCCTGAATCTTAAAGGCCGGTTAATTAGAATAGATAGCTCCTTTCAAAGTACTAAAAAACTTTAGCGTAAAGAGTCAGGTATTGACTAGGGAAAGAACCCCCTCATATATGTAATTATTTCTGTTTGTTTTAAGTTTTAATGTTGCTCATTACTTTCAGTTGAAAAAACTTGTTTTTTATTTAATTTCTGATCGTTTTTTAAATAATTCTGGGAAATCCGGCGCCCCCTTCATAGATACGTCCCTTCCCCCACGGAAACAACCTCCATGGAAAGATCCTCCCTCGTAACCCCCTTCTCTGACCCCCATCCCACCAGAAAAAATTCCTCCTGAAAACGTCTGTATACTTCCCAATAACCAATACTATATATAAACAATGGGCAAAGCTCATAACTTGCAGCCCTTCACCCGGGAACTGTGGGGGATTAAGTCATTCTCAAAGACATAGGCTACTTATTAGATTTTGAATATGCTGAACAAAATGGCTATCTCAAAATTTTGATTGGGTGACTTTGGGAAAAATGAGCGTGGAAGGGGGCCAAGTTGCCCTCCAATTTTTTTGGTCACTTAAAAAGGGCTCTAGAGCTTTTAATTTTGTTCAAATGAGCCTTCTCATGATACTCTAAGACTACTGGATCGATACGATCACCCCTGGGGGACAAAAACAAACAAATAAAGACGCATCAGTGATCTTTCTTCTGGCAAAAAATACAAAATCCACATTCATGTAGATAGAAGCTTGAGACTTCTATAGTAGGGTTTTCTGATACGCTGAATCTAATGATGTAGTTTTTTTTTTAAGTTCTATAATTTTTAAAGGCTGTCTTTTTCTTTTTTCGAAAGTACGGAAAATTTTCTAAGGGTATATTTTCTCGCGTAAATTTTGATGGGTATAACTAAAATTGATAAAACTTATATATTTGAAAATAGGATAAAAATCTGAATCTTTTGATGTAACCTATTTGTATCAACATTCCATTTTTTAGAGTTTCGGTTACTTTTGAGCCGGGTCACTCCTTACTTAGCCTACAGTTCGCTACCACGAACTGTTTGATCGTGGTATGCAAGCAATAAATCGAGTGTGTAAAGAACAATTTGCCTTTTTCGTTTTACATATGTTTTTTTTTAGTGAAGCACTTGTCAATTTTACGACGGCATACGTGGAGGGTTTTTTATTTTTGTTCGCTCTTTTATGCTTGCGACCTATACTTATGTGTAGGTTATCTGATATGCCGACTATATTTCTTCTTCGTTTTACCCATATCAGCACTATAATAGTGTTGTAACAACGTTCTCTATTTTTGGGCTACTTTGGGCTATTTTTGGGCTAGTGATTGCTCCTGTTTGGGCTATACGTTATGCCAAAACCTGGCCACACTGATGGGGGATGTCTGGAGTGATCCCAAACGTGGTAAAATTGTAACATTTTGGTACATTTCACCTTTACTGGTGCAATTTAGTTCAAGCCCACAAAATATGGTACATTTTACAAAATTGTGGTACAATGTGGTACAATTCAGTATTTTTGTACCTATGTTTGTATTCTTTCATCTACAAATATTTTATTTCACCTTGATCTGTTCAGCATAGTCAAGATAAAAGACAGACAAGCAGTCACCTACTTTCCTTTTTTCGTAAACAGACACTTCACTTTCGGCGTCCAAAGATCGACAAAAACAGCTTTCTGTGTATCAAGTCTTAACGATTGAAAATACTGAAAATAACGATTGATTTTTCTCTTTTTTCTATTATGGAATAGTTCACCAAAATCAGTTATCAGACATCTTGAAAACGTATTTAGGCTTGTATTTTTCCCAAAATTTCAAACACTCCTTTCCCTTGAAGAATATAGAATGCCCCCCCTGACTCCCTCCCATGATGTGGACTTTTCTTGCCCCCCCCCATGAAAGTGATAAGGCTTTCCCATGGTGCCATTTGATATAATAGTCGTAACAGTGGCAGTTGTGGAAACACACACACAGTGCCTTCCAGTACTATTCCAAAAAAAAAAAAAACAGCCGGTTCTAAGGCATTCTGAAAAAATGCCCTTTTGGCAACCTGTATGTACATTGTGTGTTTTGATTTAATTGAATTATTTCCTAGATATCGGCTTTATTGTTCACCTTTATACCCTAGGCCTTAGTACTACTACAATCATATTAGTAGTAAAAGTGTGAGGAGTAGTAGTAGCGTTAAAAAAAATTTGTTTTAGTAGTGGTGACAGTAGTAGTGGTAGCATTAGTAACTGTAATAGTATGCACATATTGCCTTTGGTCTGTTGAAGATTCCTATCATTGTGCCCTGGAAGTTGCAGCTTGATACGGTAAGCCGTTCCTAAGAAGTTGCTGATTCACGCTTTTTACAATCTGAATGCACATATTGTATTTTGGTTTAGTTTAATTTTTCTCTCAACATGTCTTCGAATTAATATCTTAGTGTCCTCAGCCTTAGTAATAGTCCCTACAGAAGCAGTAGCAGTTGCTGGAGTGGCACTAATAATGGTGTACTACTAGTAGTGGTAAATGTAGCTTTTTATTGGTAGCAGTACTAGTGTGCACATGTTGCCTTTTGGTCTGTTGAGCATCCCCTTCTTGATAGCATGTAAGTTTTAGCTTTAATTTAGTTCAACTGTCCTCTGACTTGTTTGTTCTTAAGTAGAAAAACAAAAATATCAGTGCGCTATTAATCAATCTACAATTGCTGATATAATTTTTTGGTGACAAGAACTGGGGGTATTATGGGGCCGGTATCCCATATCATATTTTGATTAAAGTTGCAGTAGTGTAGCTATAGCGATAGAGAGCGGGGCCCTATCTTTTTTGCATGTATCAATGAAAGGTAGCGGACAGTACTCCCTTTCTGTGTTAATCTAAGGTATCCGACAGATAGAAATCACCATGCCTTAAAAAGTCATATCGTTGGTTCGTTTTTTATGTTGTAATGAGAATCACCATACCATGAAAATTCGTGCTACAATGCAATTGTACTAAATTTCATGTTTTCTGTTAAAAATCATGACTGTTTTCATAGTATGGTGATTCTTTTCCTGGTATGAAGTTACGAAATTCTGTCTGTTAAGAAATATGTTTAGGCGTGTTTTTTTAT